>NC_134876.1:13030098-13045098 GCF_041734735.1 Babylonia areolata | reverse complement strand
GTTTTGCAAAGCAAACATGGAAAACATGTTATATTGCATGCATTTTTCTATTCATTTATTAGGGATAAAAATATGCATAATGACCCATATCCACAAATCAAAGCTCGTAACTGCAGGCCAATGTGTAGACCTGACAAATATGGCAACAGGTGAATAAAGAAAACAGCAGGTGAATATTCAATAAAACTAAAGTAAAAATAACCCAGTAAATAGCCAAGTGATAGATGCTTCAACTCCCCATTCAAATGGATAGTTAGCATGCTAAAATACGAAAATCCGTAATGTTTTGTCAAATGTAAGGATGAAACGGAATGCATTACTTTCAGACAGGCTCTTGCACTTCCATGTTCTTTTGCTAAGTTATATCCACATTTCTTCCCCTGAATTTAATTCAAAAGACGGAAAAGTTGTAAAATAGGTAAATATTACAATATACTCTACATTTCTTCCCCTCTTTTTGGAGAGGGGAAATGTAAAATGATGCAATGTTAACCAGTTTACAACGTTCTCCAAGAAACGAACCAGAATGGAAAGAGTAAAGGAGAAATGTGGATATTGCCAACATAAGCAACAGAATGGATGGGTAAGATTTTCGGGACACCTTCCAGCGGACAGCAAGAGTTCTAGATAACCAGGGTTATTAGTCCTGGGGAACCAGTACGATCAGCTAGGCTCTTGCGAGCGTATAGTCCATAAATCGCTTGTAGAATGACACTCGACATTATTTCAGTGCGACAGTTCTCATTTGTGAATTTGTAGAGTCAGCATACATTCCGAAAAGCGACGTTTATGGCAGCGATTATTGCGGAATTCTGTGAATTGTTTTAAAAGATGAGTCCATACTTTCAAAATAACATTGAACATTAGCAGTAGTTATAGTAGTTGCTAATTTATTGGACCTCACCAATATGGTCATTGAATATTTTCTGTGCACACATCCACAAACACGTTTATATGCATATCTAATTTTTAAAAATAGCAGATTACAGTAATATGGTTTTCAGACTTTTTACAAAAACCTTACCCCTCCTACCTACCTTCACATGTCAAGCTTACCTGTTTGATCTTTTGTTGCAGTTGCCATTACATTCAAGTCTGACACTGTGGTAGATCAGTTATCTTCCCACGACCTTTCCGAGGACCTCTTTGCAGCTGAGGGCCAGACCTGTGCTGTGGACAATGCGTGTGCTTCTGCTGGTGCTGTTGGGGTTGTCGGCTGGACTGTGTGGGGCCACCTCGTTGAGAGGAACACGTGACCCAGCTCAAGGTCAGTCTGGTCTGTCTCTGTGGGGCTTTGTATGGCGGGTGGCTTGCTCCTGGCTGCATAAGGCGTGAAAGGAAGGGGAAAGAGAAATGGGATACATAATTCGTAAATGAATTGGGAATATAATGGTCACTTTGCATGACTGAAGGTGCTTGGCATCACTTCACGTTACCACAAAGTATGACTTTTCTTTTTCTTTCTCTGCCAACACCAAAACTTGCAATTGATTACATCAGAAATGATGTATCTGATGGTTGAAAAAGGCTGTTTCTTTGTCAACCACAACTTGTAATAGGTGACTGCGGCATTGAATTGACAGATTAAAGAAGTATCTGTGGTAGTTTTAGTTCTGACTTGATTTATTAAACATTTACTGTAAGTCAGTTTCGAACATTTGTCTTCTCAAATCACATTTGGATTGTTTTTGTATGTTGAATTTTAATCAACTGGTTTGGAATGTAGTTTCTTTCGTTATATTCTTATAATCTAAATTGCATCTTTCATTATTTGTCTAAAACTTTTTTCTCAACATTTTTTCGTGAGGGTTTTCAGTCATTTTGGTATTAGATGCAGTTTTCTGTGGTTTCAAGTGATTTATCTGCTGACTGAATTTAGATCATGTTCGCCATATCAAAGCCCACTTAGACGATTTTTCAAATGTCTTTGTTCGGTTTTTTTTTTTTCATTCATTTTTTTTTTAATGTTCATCATAAGTCAAATCTTATTCTTGATTAAACAAGTACTTAAAGATTTCCGTTTCTCTAAATCATATTCAACGTAGTTCTGCACCAGAACAAATTGTTTTAAAACTTAGTGCCAGCACGCACGCACGAATGCAGTCTTTTCCTTGAGTGCAGGACAATTCGTGCACTCAAAACACGCGAACATGCATACACCACACTAGGATGCACACAACACACCATCACACGGAATATTCGGGGAAGTTTATATATTGGGGTGTGTGTGTGTGTGTAACGAATTCCTGCTGCGTTAAAGGATTGAAGTATGTCTCATTTGAACAGTGCAACAAGAGAACAAAATTTTCAGTTAGCCTTCAAGGGCTGTCTTATTGGCAAGGCAGCTGGGTTTCGTCATTTGTAACGTGCCATTATTTCATCTTTAAAATCTGAAAGCCATTTCTAGACCGCACCAACACATCAAAAGTGAAATATACAGAGCGACAGTTTTCTCGTCTGTCCCGTCTCGTCTTTTTTTCCCCACCATTTGTTGGTTTGCAGATAAAATTAGACTTTTGTGTACAATCGCCAGGGTGTACAGCGAACACATTGGATGCATTCATCCACCCGTTCATTCGTTCGTTCATTCAAATATGTACATCACCAGTATGAGAACAGATTTATAGATTCTAACACCTGGGAGGGTGGGGGGACGGGGGGGGGCGGGCGCACACACATACACACATATATACACATATATATATATATATATAAACCGCTCACGTGCGCACGCACACGCACACGCACACACACCCCTTAAGTTTCAAGATTAATTTAATCTGAGAATACGTCCTTCACAGGTGAACTCACAGCAGTTACAATAGCGCTAAGATTTATCTCCTGTCCGAAAACATTTCATGCACGCACGCGCCCAATCGGGTCTTTTCCTTGATTGCAAGATAACGCACGCACTCAAACACGCGAACACAAACATGCGCACGCCACACAAGCACGCAACACAATTTTCAGGATGGTTTATAGATAACGGAATTTCCTTCAGCGTTAAAGCATAGGTCACATTTTAACAGTACAGCAAAAGTAAATATATTGAATTTTCTGTTAGCCTTCAAGTGATCTTATTGGCAAGGCAGCTTGATTCCGTAACTTTGCGACGTGCCATTACTTCATCTATAAAATGGTAAAGCCATGTCTGTACCCTGCTGATAAACCAAGAGATACAGAAAGTTGCCTCATCTGTCCGTCCCGTCCCGTCTCTCACCCCATTCCTTGGTTCGCTGATTCATTCATTGGTTGATTCATTCATATCTACGGTCGCCAGTGTGACGGGGGCATAAGGCATTCATTCACTCAGATGCATAATCACCTGTATGTGTGACATAGAATTTTATTCAATCATCTGAATACTTCATATCCACGTACTCTCTGCACACCAGACAAGGTTGGAAAGCTGACCCCTCAACAGATACTGGCACTGTGCCGGTTCTTCCAGTTGCCGCAGTGCACTGACAGTCAAGGTCACAGCGGGTCCGCCCATTCTTCCGAGGAAAAGTCCTCTTCTGAGGATGACGCTGCTTCACTGCTTTCGGGTGAGCGAGGTATGTTTTTAATTTTAGCTGGGGAGGTGAAGGTGGGGGGGGGGGAGGCAGGCAGGCAGGCAGGCAGGCACAGACTTAGATTCTAAGTCCTGGGGTGGGTGGGGAGTCCATGATAGATGGGTGCTCACACACCCACCCACCTACCCACCCTTTAGTTTCAAGATTCATTTCATCTGGGAGTGTCCTTCACAGGTGAACTCATAGCAATTCTGTTGGGGCTAACTTATCACCTTTCCGAAAAGATTTCAGATTTTGTAGATTCTAAATCATTTCGAGTTGTACAGATTTTTAAAAGGAACGGTCAGGTCTGAACACATTGAAATAAGCCATTTAATTCATGAACTCGTAACCTTTTGTTGGATGACAGTAACGTTATGAATATTTATAGCGCTGAATCTCGTGCAGAGACAAATCAAAGTGCTTTCGCACCATTCACACGAATGCGTAACTCGGAAGATGTGGGTTAAAGCCATACTTGAAGAGTGAGTGCGTAGACCTGACGAAGCGAAAGAGGAAGTTCATTCCAATTGTAAGGTCGTAGTTATCACTATAATGAAAAAGTTGACATTTTGGCAATGTAAAAAGCCAAAATGTTCCATGGTGTTACATTTAAATATTCCGCTTTCACTACAGTTGTACCCCATGGTAGAAAAAGTTCAATGGTAAAAATTTTCACCAGAGTTACATAGTTTTCGTTGTAAACCATTGCCAAAATATTTCTTTGATCTGCAAATGGAAGGTAATGTTAATGTTTCTCGCCTATGTGGTGCTCAACACAAGTCGATTAGATACGAACTTTCCTTATGTCCAATATCCCTGAACTGAAAGCTTCATCTTCAGCGTTGACAATTTTCAGCAGTCCATTGCTAATGTACGAAGTTTTTCCCGGAGTAGCCCAGTTGGTTCACTGATTTTTCGTTATATTATCTACTTTTAAAAGTAAAACCACCCAATTATTGCACACGCACACTGCATGACTGAAGGTGCTTGGCATCACTTCACGTTACGACAAAGTATGACTTTTATTTTTCTTTCTCTGCCAACACCAAAACTTGCAATTTATTACATCAGAAATGAAAGATGTATCTGATGGTTGAAAAAGGCTGCACAACTTGTAATAGGTGACTGCGACATTGAATTGACAGATTACAGAAGTATTTGTGGTAGTTTAGTTCTGACTTGATTATTAAACATTTACTGTACAAGTCAGTTTCGAACATTTGTCTTCTCAAATCACATTTGGATTGTTTTTGTATGTTGAATTTTAATCATTAACTGGTTTGGAAAGTTTCTTTCTTTGTGATATTCTTATAATCTAAATAATTGCATCTTTCATTATTTGTCTAAAACTTTTCTTAACATTTTTTTCGTGAGGGTTTTCAGTGTCATTTTGGTATTTGATGCATTTTCTGTGGTTTCAAGTGATTTATCTGCTGACTGAATTTAGATCATGTTCGCCATATCAAAGCCCACTTAACAATCAAATCAATCAAATCAAAAACACTTTATTAATCCACATGGAAATTAAGTTGTGCAATCACAGGCTCATTGTAAACACTGGCATAAAATCATGCGCAACATAAGAGATTAAAACTAGTCAAATAAGAATTCCCAATAGCTGACGATATACTAACCCCCCCCCCAACCCCCCAACCCCACCCCCACACACACATACTCATGTTAAGACAATAGGGTATTTGACAACAATATTAACAAATGAAAACGTCCAACAAAAAAGGGAATAAGATTACTAAAAATGACATGCGCGCACGCAAGCACCCACACACGCACACACGCACACACGCACACATGCACACACACACACACACACACACACACACACACACACAAACAAACAAACAACGTATGCATGCACATAACATGTCACGCCAATAAGATTACAACATTAACATTAAGATACATGAAATCCAAGTGAAATAAGAAAATATTTAAAAATCACTTCCGATCACACACACACAAAAATGCTTGCTTGCCCGTGCTCACCTGCTCAGTCCCACATGGCACGCATAATGTCTGCTCCCATACACTCGTCTGCTGGTGAAGTTCAAGTGTTGCTGTGGCGAGGGGGCTTGGGGGGTGGGAGGGTTCACTTAGTGTAATGGATGTTTTGATTGTGTGCGCGAATGGCTGCAGGAATAAATGAATTAATGTATCGAGATGTTCTTGCGCGTGGAGCTCTAAACCTACCACTTATGTCTGACCTTCTGCTGTTAATGTCATCATGTAGTGGGTGTCTTACGTCGGTCAAAATTATTAGTCTGTCAGTCAGTTTTCTATTGTGCATGTCGCTAAAGGTGTCTTGTCTTATACCCACCACCCCACCCGCTTTCCTAATGACTTTTTCCAACCTGTCTGTCATGTTTGGTCAGGTTTCCCCCCCCAGCACACGGCTCCGTACATTAAAACACTACAGACAACAGATGTGTAAAACATTTTGAGCATCTGCTTGCATACATTAAAAGATTTCATTTTTCTAAGACAGTACATGCGACTGTTGCTCTTTAATGAGTGCAGTTGAGTTTTCATTCCAAGACAGCTTATTGTCGATTATCACACCAAGATATTAACAAGACGATTTTTCAAATGTCTTTGGGTTTTTTTGGGTTTTTTTTCATTCATTTAATGTTGGTCATAAGTCAAATCTTATTATTCTTGATTAAACAAGTACTTAAAGATTTCCGTTTCTCTAAATCATATTCAACGTAGTTCTGCACCAGAACAAATTGTTTTAAAACTTAGTGCCAGCACGCACGCACGAATGCAGTCTTTTCCTTGAGTGCAGGACAATTCGTGCACTCAAAACACGCGAACATGCGTACACGACACTAGGATGCACACTCACCATCACACGGAATGTTCGGGGAAGTTTATATATATTGGTATATGTGTGTGTGTTTGTGTGTGTAACGAATTTCCTGCTGCGTTAAAGGATTGAAGTATAGGTCACATTTGAACAGTGCAACAAGAGAACAAAATTTTCAGTTAGCCTTCAAGGGCTGTCTTATTGGCAAGGCAGGTTTTCGTCATTTTGTAATGTGCCATTATTTCATCTTTAAAATCTGAAAGCCATTTCTAGACCGCACCGACGCATCCAAAGTGAAATATACAGAGCGACAGTTTTCTGTCCGTCCCGTCTTTTTTCCCCATATGTTGGTTTGCAGATAAAATTAGACTTTTGCGTACAATCGCCAGGGTGTACAGCGAACACATTGGACGCATTCATCCACCCGTTCATTCGTTCGTTCATTCAAATATGTACATCACCAGTATGAGAACAGATTTATAGATTCTAACACCTGGGAGGGTGGGGGGCGGGGGGGGGAGGGGGGGGGCGCACACACATACACACATATATACACATATATACATATATATATATATATATATATAAACCGCTCACGTGCGCACGCACACGCACACGCACACACACCCCTTAAGTTTCAAGATTAATTTAATCTGAGAGAATACGTCCTTCACAGGTGAACTCACAGCAGTTACAATAGCGCTAAGATTTATCTCCTGTCCGAAATTTCATGCACGCACGCGCCCAATCGGGTCTTTTTCCTTGATTGCAAGATAACGCACGCACTAAAACACGCGAACACAAACATGCGCACGCCACACAAGCACGCAACACAATTTTCAGGATGGTTTATAGATAACGGAATTTTCTTCAGCGTTAAAGCATAGGTCACATTTTAACAGTACAGCAAAAGTAAATATATTGAATTTTCTGTTAGCCTTCAAGTGATCTTATTGGCAAGGCAGCTTGATTCCGTAACTTTGCGACGTGCCATTACTATCTATAAAATGGTAAAGCCATGTCTGTACCCTGCTGATACACCAAGAGATAAAGTTGCTTCATCTGTCCTTCCCGTCTCTCACCCCATTCCTTGGTTCGCCGATTCATTCATTGGTTGATTCATATCTACGGTCGCCAGTGTGACGGGGACGTAAGGTGCATTCATTCACTCAGATGCATACAATCACCTGTATGTGTGACATAGAATATTTTATTCAATCATCTGAATACTTCATATCCACGTACTCTCTGCACACCAGACAAGGTTGGAAAGCTGACCCCTCAACAGATACTGGCACTGTGCCGGTTCTTCCAGTTGCCGCAGTGCACTGACAGTCAAGGTCACAGCGGGTCCGCCCATTCTTCCGAGGAAAAGTCCTCTTCTGAGGATGACGCTGCTTCACTGCTTTCGGGTGAGCGAGGTATGTTTTTAATTTTAGCTGGGGAGGTGAAGGTGGGGGGGGGGGAGGGAGGCAGGCAGGCAGGCAGGCAGGCAGGCAGGCAGGCAGGCAGGCAGGCAGGCAGGCAGGCAGGCAGGCAGGCACAGACTTAGATTCTAAGTCCTGGGGTGGGTGGGGAGTCCATGATAGATGGGTGCTCACACACCCACCCACCTACCCACCCTTTAGTTTCAAGATTCATTTCATCTGGGAGTGTCCTTCACAGGTGAACTCATAGCAATTCTGTTGGGGCTAACTTATCACCTTTCCGAAAAGATTTCAGATTTTGTAGATTCTAAATCATTTCGAGTTGTAAAGATTTTTAAAAGGAACGGTCAGGTCTAAACACATTATTAAAATAAGCCATTTAATTCATGAACTCGTAACCTTTTGTTGGATGACAGTAAAGTTATGAATATTTATATAGCGCTGAATCTTGTGCAGAGACAAATCAAAGCGCTTTCGCACCAATCACACGTATGCGTAACTCGGAAGATGTGGGTTAAGGCCATACTTGGAAGAGTGAGTGCGTAGACCTGACGAAGCGAAAGAGGAAGTTCATTCCAATTGCAAGGTCGTAGTTATTACTATGAAAACGTTGACATTTTGGCAATATAAAAAGCCAAAATGTTCCATGGTTACATTTAAATATTCCGCTTTCACTACAGTTGTACCCCATGGTAGAAAGTTCAATGGTAAAAATTTTCACCAGAGTTACATAGTTTTTCGTTGGAATCCATTGCCAAAATATTTCTTTGATCTGCAAATGGAAGGTAATGTTGGTAATTTTTCTCGCCTATGTGGTGCTCAACACAAGTCGATCAGATACAAACTTTCCTTATGTCCCATATCCCTGAACTGAAAGCTTCTTCAGCGTTGACAATTTTCAGCAGTCGATTAATGTACCAATTTTTCCCTGAGTAGCCCAGTTGGTTCACTGTGATTTTTCGTTATATTATCTACTTTTAAAAATAAAACCACCCAATTATCGCACACGCACATGCACACAGACATGGATACATGCACACACACATATACATACACATTCACTCACTCACTCATTTTTCTTCATGAAGTACATCGTTCATACATCGATTTGAGTACCTATTCATTAACGTACCTATTTCTGTCCCAGGTGTGAAGGAATCCACAGAGCGAGAAATTTGTCCGCCCTGGTATCCGGAGTGCCTAAAACGTCGTTAATCATCCGGTACACGTGGATCTTCCGGGATCCCCCAGTCATTGACCGGGGATTCCGCCGTGCTGACAGAAGCATCGTGGGTCTGTGTTCTTGGAAACGAACTGGCTTTGACAAGATGACGCTTCTTGGAATTTATCGATTGATAATGGATTGAAAATGGTGAAGAGAAAGGGAATAAAAGTTCATGTCTGGAAGTGAAGTGTTCTGTCCTTTCTCACCTTCGCTCAGTTTTTAAAACCAGTGTTTTGTGTGGAGCTGCAAGCATGGTCCGTGCAGCACACATGCACACATTTGCTCGCTCTTTCGGGTTCATTTGACCTCTAAAAGGGATATTGCTCAACACAGGCAAGCACACGTACGCATGCTCAAGCGCGCACACACGCGCGCACACACGTGCATGCATACGAACAGTAAATTAGTTTTATGCCAGCTCCAAAATTACCATAGTCTCGCCAACCTTCACCATGGAACACATCAGTCAGTCAATAAATCACGCTGACATACACAAATCTACGGAAACAAGCTCAATCCAGGTTTTACACTCGTAATCCAGAAAATCAGAACTTTCGCGGGTCAAGGCTGGCATCTTGACCACCAAAGTTACTCATCAGAGCTGAAAAAACTGTACACATTTGAGAGGGGGGAAAGAGGAAAACAAAAGGTAGAAATCTACCCCAAAAATGCATAACAAGCATTTACATTTAACAAAAACAATTCAATAATCAGAAGCCATTAACACAATTATGAAGTACATTAAAGGAATGTAGAAATAGGGCTATGAATTAATGCCTGAAAGTCCGACCATAAGATTTGTGTGTGCGCGCGTGCGCGTGCTTAGTGTTGGTGGTAACAGCAATAGAGGTAAAGGGAATAGATCTTCCATTCTGCACAGTGGGCCAAACGCTGCAGTTGTCTCCCTTTTCTCTGTGTGTGTGTGTGTGTGTGTGTGTGTGTGTGTGTGGAAATAGAACAGGTAAATGCGTTCGAAAACAAATTGCAGAGAAAGAGGGGGGGGGGGGGGGGGGGGGATAATCCATGAATAAAACAAGATTAAAACTGTCCATAGTTCAGTTGATCTGACCGCTTCCACAGGGAAGGTGTCGCAGGGACATTGACAAAGTTGGCGATTTGCGGCAAGATGGGAGGATTAGCGTCATGCTGTGGGTGCGAAGCGTGTCTGAAACTCCTGAGTACACTGCCAGCGTAGTCTTCCTCTAAACTATCCATTGCATAGGGGTTTTTAATTCCTCCAGTATTTTAAGCCCTCTAAACATTCGTGCATAGAAACAATGACAGACACATAGACACACACACACACACACACACACACACACACACACACACACACACACACACACACACACCCGAGAGAGAGAGACAGGGACAGACAAGCAGACAGAACTAATCCCCATCAAATACTTAAAATTTGAAACATTTCGAACCAACGCCCATGATCTAGGAATTCAAAGTAACCCGGAAGACCTACAACCTAAAACTGGTATGAATGGAAAGAATGCTCATTTCTCCATGCATATCATTTACCACGGACATACATAAGCATACACGCAAACGAAATTACAACACCGGATACATATTAGACTCGCATTGTGTGTAAGCGTACATGTAAGCAAAAAATTACAATGTTGGTAGTATGTTTATATGCTTGTATTCTTCAATGAAGAAAAACGTCATTTTTAAAATGGATTTTTGGACAATTCTGTGTCTGTAGGAGAAAGGGTCAGGTCAGCTCAGGGTCATAGCCCTTGCTACTGGTACCATGTAACCCAGTACTACCTGCTGCATGTGAAGTCTCCCAACGACGGACCAGGTGGAGGAGGAAACCTTTCCCAACGGCTGTGAAGGCGGAAGAGGATGACCAAAGGGCAGTGGGTGCTCTTATCCTTGGCTGGAAGTCCTCCTAGAAGACGGAACTCCGAAGAAAAAACCTGCACCTGCCGAGGCCGTCCTACACGTGGCAGTATCTGCACCTGTGGGACTGTGAGCGTCGGTAGGAGAGAGTGGGGAAGGGACTGCACAACTCCTCTTCACTTCACACTTCCAAATTTTCAGTACTACATTATACATCTTTTAGTGCAGAGGTGGTATGAAATTTGCTGGCATCATATCACTTTTCTTGCTTTGAAATGTTTCAAATTTTAACTATATATTTGATGGCCGAGGATTAGTTCTGCCTGTCTGTGTATCTGTCTTTCTACGTACGTATGATTTGAGGGCTTAAAATACTGGGGGGAAAAACAACTATGCAATGGATAGTTCAGAGGAAGACTACGCCGGCAGTGTACTCGGGAGTTTCAGACACGCTTCGCACCCACAGCATGACGCTAATCCTCCCATCTTGCCGCAAATCGCCAACTTTGTCAATGTCCCTGCGACACCTTCCCTGTGGAAGCGGTCAGATCAACTGAACTATGGACAGTTTTGATTAACCTTGTTTTATCCGTGGAATCTCTCTCTCTCTCTCTCTCTCTACCACATGGCCAATGACATTAAAATCTCTCTCTCTCTCTCTCTCTCTCTCTCCCCAAGTTTTTTTGTTTTTTTTGGTGAAACGTGTGTGCCTGTTAAACATCACAAGTATTTATTTCACCCCCCCCCCCACACACACACACACAAACAAAAAAACAAAACCACCAACAAAAAACAAAAACAAAGACCATTGAGTGGAACTGCCTCGTATGTAAGTAAAACATATATAGATACACACACACACACACACACACACACACATACATATATATATATATATATATATATATATATATATATAATACATATGTTAAAGGGAGACAACTGCAGCGTTTGACTCACCTTTTTTTATGGAATGAAAGATTTCTTCCCTTTTCCTCCATCGCTGTTACCACCAACAAAACTACACACACACACACATTGTTAGGGCAGTATCAACATTTCTTCACTTGTACTTTCATTTCGAAGATGGGGAAAGTTGTAAATAGGTGAATAACATTGTAATATACTCTGCATTTCTTCCACTCCACTTTTTATTGGCCTTTACCGCATTTGAGAGGGGGAGAAATGCAGAATATATAATACAATGTTATTAATCAGTTCACATTTTCCGTCTTTGAAACGAACAATGGAAACAAGGGAAGAAATGTGGATATTACCAACGTAGGCTACAAAAAGCCAGTCAAAGAATGTATGGGAAAGTCTTCTGGACACCCTGCATGAGTTCTAGATAGAGTTAAAATGTAGTCCTAGGGGACCAGTACGAACCACTAGGCTTTGGCGAGCGTCTGGTTTGAAATCCGTTATTGGATTACAGAATGACTCATTTCAATGTGACAGTTCTCATTTGTGAATTTGTAGAGTGAACCTTCTGTTTAAAAGCTACATTTATAGCAGCGATTATTGCGGAATTCTGTTAACACCATTACATTTTGTGAGTCCATACTTTCAAAATTACATTGAACATTAGCAGTTGCTCATTTTTGGACCTCGCGATACGGTCATCTCTATTTTGCTGGCTCATCTGAACTTTTTCAGTGCATCTGGGAGAGAATGTCTTCACTGTTGAACAAATAGCAATTCTAATGGTGCTACATTTTATCGCCTTTCCAAAAACATTTCATATTTTGATTCAAAATCAATTCTTCGCGCCATTAGATTTTAAAAGAAACTCAGATCTGAATTCATTATTGAAATCAGCCATTTAATTCACGAACTCATGACCTTTTGTTGAATTATTACTATAATGAAAACGTTGACATTTTGGCAATGTAAAAAAGCTAAATGTTCCGTGGTATTACATCTAGATATTCCGCTTTCACTGCAGTAGTACCCCTTGGTAGAAAAAGTCCAATGGTAAAATCTTTCACTCGGAGTTACATAAAAAGTGTATGTTTTTTAGTTTCATTGCCAATATTAACATTTCTTTGATGTGCAGATGGAAGGTAATGTTATGTTTCTTGCATGTGTGGCGCTCAAGTCGATCAGATACTAACTTTCCTTATGTCCCATATCCCTGAACTGAAAGCTTCATCTTCAGTGTTGACAATTTTCAGCAGTCCATTGCTAATGCACGAATTTTTCCCATCTTTAAGTATCCCAGTTGGTTCACTGTGATAGTTTTTTACTCACTTGTGTAAACAAAGTGAGTCTATGTTTTAAACCGGTGATCGGTTGTCTGTGTGTGTGTGTGTGTGTCTGTGTCTGTGTGTCCGTGGTAAACTTTAACATTGACATTTTCTCTGCAAATACTTTGTCAGTTGACACCAAATTTGGCATAAAAATAGGAAAAATTCAGTTCTTTCCAGTCATCTTGTTTAAAACAATATTGCACCTCTGGGATGGGCACCAAAAAAAAAGAAGCCAAATTATATGCAAACTTAATTTACTGTTATATTTATATTATTTTTATTCTCTAAACTTGGCACTTTGATCTGATATTCTAACACAACAACAAGAGCAGTCATTTTTATCATTTTTTGTTCAAACAGGAACTTCTTTTGCAAAGCATAGAAGTTATATTTATTTTGCATGTCTTTGGTGCAGATAGTAAAAAAGGGAAATTAATCTGTAATTAATGCTAAGGGGCTTAATTTGCTTTTAACTGATCTTTCTCATCTTAAACATTATATTTTGAAACTATACTCAATACATAAAAAGCTTGTGTGTTTTACTCTGTATACAGAGCTTTCACTATGTTCATTCGCCTAAGTGGTCTTTTTCGGAAAATACTAAAATCAATACAACGAGTGGACTTTATAGATCTATTGGCTCAGCCCTGAAGGTCATGGGCAAAAATCAATTGCGTACACATATTTATACATATTCAAAGCGCGTGCTCATATTCTTCGCGAACGCGAACGACGCCATTTTGTTTCAAGTTGTTGACCTGCCCGTTCAATCCTATATTCAATCGACAATACACGATATACACGATAACATGTGATGGAAAGTTGGAGATGAAGACCGTTAAACATTTATTCAGAGAAAGATTTGTGAACGCCTCATCACTTAATGGATTATGCCCCAAACTGCCATAAAAATATCCATAGAATCAGTCGGAATTCACAGTTAAAAATAATAAACCATGAGAGTCAGTACCCTTGAATTGATGAAATGCAAAAATTTCCAGTCTTGACTTTTCTCAAAATGAAGCCCTTTTCACTTCATACGACGTTTAGAAGTACTTGTACTAGGCTCTACATGTTATTAGTTTAACAAAATACTAAATTTTCATATCAACTTTAAAACTATAAAATCAGAATGAACATAAAAGAGAAATTGAATCGACCGTGTCAACCGGGTGTAACTAAACTTGGACATCTATCTAGATCCAGAGAAAACGGCTAAATGTTGCAGTGTGATTGCAGCGATAGCCACGTCTCCTTTACCGCGGACTTAAAAAGAATTTTTAATTTCCTTTAAAGATTTTTTGAATGCCCAAGATACACCAGAATAATAATATTTAAACAGCGTTCTCACTGCGAATACCGCAATCGATTTATCGCCCTTTAAAAAAGCATGTTTAAGTGTTATATTTTTGAACGTCAGTTGAGGAGCCACGACAGTCTAATGGGTAAGACAGTATCTTACCCGAACACCGGGGTTCAAATTTTCCGTTAGGAATTTTTTTTTCTTCTTTTTTGACTCACTTGTGTAAACAAAGTGAGTCTATGTTTTAACCCGGTGTTCGGTTGTCTGTGTGTGTGTGTGTGTGTGTGTGTCTGTGTGTCTGTGTGTCCGTGGTAAACTTTAACATTGCCATTTTCTCTGCAAATACTTTGTCAGTTGACACCAAATTAGGCATAAAAATAGGAAAAATCCAGTTCTTTCCAGTCATCTTGTTTAAAACAATATTGCACCTCTGGGATGGGCACAAAAAAATAAAAAATGAAGCCTAATCATATGCAAACTGCATTTACTGTTATATTTATATTTTTTGTAATCTCTAAACTTGGCACTTTGATCTGATATTCTGACCCAACAACAAGA
>NC_134876.1:13007598-13025098 GCF_041734735.1 Babylonia areolata | reverse complement strand
TAGATGTAAAATACACTTGCACATATTTGACAGATAGATAGATAGAGATATAGATAATAAGATATATGTGAGTTTTAGGGTACAAATTCAAGTCAATTATAGATTATTTCATGTAGCAGTCTCATTATCTCAAAAGAATGAGAGAGAAAACATTTGCCATCAGAGTAGACACAGGGCAGCAAAAGGTGGAACACTGCTGTGTGGCACCAATCCTATGTCATCTCCATCTGGAAAGGTGTCAGTATGTTCCCCTCACCTGCATCATCAGTGAACTTGACCATCATTAACATTATTATTAACTGTTACGGCTATAGATCAGAGAAGGTTGCCAAACTGGCTGACAAAACTGTGTTGTGGGTAGCTGTTAGTGTTAGGTGCACATGTATGTTAAAATGTATGTATCCATTTTGTGTGTGTGGGTATGTGTGTTAGTCACATTTTGTTGTGTGTATGTAGCATTGATCTAATGTGTTATATAAACAAAAGTGTTTGTGATTGACAGGATTATATGACAGGATCCATGACAGACTTGCCCTTTCACTGTGAACACTGAAAGGTAAGATCATCTTTTCTCTTTAGATGGCTAGCACAGTACGTAACAAATGACCAAGGTTTCTTATATTTAGTGTTTAGTTGAAACATGGCTATGAATAGTATGATCATTATCATCATTAATATTATCAATCTTAACTGTTACGGCTATAGATCAGAGAAGGTTGCCAAACTGGCTGACAAAACTGTTGTGGGTAGCTGTTAGTGTTAGGTGCACATGTATGTTAAAACGTATGTATACATTTTGTGTATATTCTATATCTTTATTTAAATATACAAGTTGTAACATGTATGTAGAACTTATATATAGATAGATAGATACATTGATTGATAGATATACATATAAAATACACATGCATGTATACACACATATACATGTAAAATACACTTGGCACCATAAAATTTTATCATTACAAAGTTTAAGTGTCCAGTTCAGCTTCAAGTATCTGCCATCAAACGGGTTGATAGATCAGATACATAACAAGTAGAAGTTTACACTCGCATATTAATTGACATTTGATCACATGCAGCCACAGCAGAAGCTTTGGACACTTGTGCATGTTGTTTGCACAAAACAGTGCGTTGCTGTGTTGGCATGCACTTTTTCTGAAATAGATGCCTTGATCAGGAAATTTGGGATTGTTGAAAAAACTTGCTTCACATATATGATGTAGATCTATAGCTCTTTCTCGTGAGGTGGTCCATTCTAATTTGAAGATGGTTTTTGGTGTGGAGGGTATACTGCCTTGTACTGGTGTTGTAGGCATGGAATTATGGTTAATCAGCAGACAGTGAAATGTCAATAAAAATTGTAGCATAAGAAGAAGACCAGATTTAAATGCTTAAACATAATCCATTGTTTTACTTTTTTTTCTTTAAATTGCAAACTATTCAGTAAACATTAGTGCTAATATATTGTGTTTTACAAAGTGAGCTTCACATTGGTTTGTATATGACATTCTGACAAATGAATACATGAATAAACTTGATATGTTACTACCCCATGGAACTGATACCTTGTCGTGGTGGGGTAGCTTGAGTGCTTCAGTGACCTGTCGAGCTATGTCATTTGATGTGTCACATGCCTGGTAGGGCCTCCCATGCTGGACAGGTTGTGGGTATTTGTTCCACAAACTATACCAGCTGGCATGATGCACGCATTTTTGGGTTTCCCTTGCTGAAAAGGTTGTATGGTAGAAGCCCGACAAAATTCAGTTGCAAACACATGTCTTTGCATATTTATCTCTTATGACCGACAATTCGTCGTCCTTCTGTTTCAGGAAATGGACATCAGCTAGGACAGGAACAACAGAATCTTCTGTGAGAAAACCTGTATGCTTTTGATCTAAATAAACACAATACAATACAACATCATAAGCCTCTGTTGCTTGATCAGTTGATGTTTGGTTTGTTGAAGGTGCTGTTTGTGTGCTCCTGTGGGGATGTCAGGGACTCTTTCCATTAAAATACAATGCCCACCCTCTGGAAACCCTCTCCTGAAAATTTATCATTTTATATGTCACTTTTCCTTTTCTGTCATTTATTACTTCAGCCATGCTATTCATTCCCATCCATTTTTTTCAAGATAGCCATGATTATTTATTTTTCTGGACTTCATAATTGTGCATTCTTGCAAAGCTGTATTCAAATTTGGACCTAGGATATACGAGTTGCCTGCTGGCATTTTTTTTTTGTTTTCTATGCCTGTTATGTACAATTTGCGTATTATGTATAATTATGTCAATGTTCAGGTTTGATTGGTTTACTCTATCGATAGATTAATGGAAAGGCCAATTTGATGCATGTAGTTATATGTGCATGCATACGACTATTCATGCACACACACACACACACACACACACACACACACACACACACACACAAAATCCCTCCCCCCACACCCCCTTTTTTTTTTATATATACAAGATCAAGATCAATATTATATGACACACAGTCACACACAAATTGTTGTTTTTTTTTAATGGCTAACTCATGTTCAAGATTTTAAATCCCAAAACTAAGTTCATGGCAGAAACTATATTACATATTTAATTCAGCATTTTTATGAATGAGAAGTAGCCAAAATGAAAACCATCACTGTGGTGATTGATATTCAGTGTCCCAACACATTTACCACTCTGAATAAAGTCCACAACTTGCTGCAACACAAGCAGCCATTACTTACATCTAACCGAAGTCATGCTTACCAAAAATAAACAACAAAAATCAATAATAATAATGATATTAAAATAAGATAAATGAAGATATCTTATTTTAATATCTAACCAAAGTCACACCTACCAAAAAAAAAAAAAAAGATAATGATATTAAGATAAATAAATGAAAACAAGAACATCACTACAGTTAAAGCATTTCAGCTAAAAAGCTGGCCCAGTGCTTCCCTCATTGAACGACAAGCAACCTCCAGGTTGATGACCACTCCCTCCAACCACCTGAGCTCATCTTCTTCCACCACCAGTCAGTCATTTCAGAAACCATTTCCATCAGTACATTCAAAATGTCAGTTTCTCAAGATGGTGGCATTAGAACAAACTCATATATGTGCTAAACCACGTCTACCACACAGATGCCTGATCAGCAGCATAACCCAATACATCAGGCTTTGAGTGCATGCATATGTTTGTGTACCTATCGGGGTAGATTTCGTCTGCACAACTTTTGCCAGAGGACAAACACTTATGTTGCCATGGGTTCATTTTCTGTGTGCAGTATGCTTCCTGCACATTAGATTGGTGTATCGTTGCATGATTTTAAATAAAGTATGAGAAGACGGATGAGACATGGATTTCAAACTCGGACTGTCACGGTTAACAGTGTAAACGCACACTGTCTCTCTCTCTCTCTCTCTCTCTCTCTCTCTCTCTCTCTCTCTCCATTGTCAATCACAGAGTATTGGGAACCGGGCTTTCACCAACATACACATATTTCATAAGGACATGGAGTGATTACCAGGTATATAATATACTTGCAATTTTCCTTTCTATGCATTGAACCAAAAAGTTGTCATTTGGACAGGATTCACACATGAGCCATGAAGGCTTTGCCTCTTGTTCAAGTGAATCACAAGTGAGTCTTGAAGGCCTTGCCTCTCTTGTTTTCTTTTTCTTTTAACCGAAAGCTTTATCATAACAAATACAGAACACATTTTAACGATTAGATTTTTTTAAAGTGTATTACAAGTGAGTCTTGAAGGCCTTGCCTCTCTTGTTTTCTTTATATTGCCACTTTCTATTAAAATTAAACCACATTATTCTCATTATCGAACACACACACACACACACACACACACACACACATACATACACACATACATATACATACATACTCACACGATATCCCTTTTTTTCTTCATGAAGTAAATCATTCATACATCAATTTGTGTACCTTCTCATTAGCGTACATACTTCTGTCCCAGGTGTAAAAGGACCCAGAAAGCGATATTTTTTTTCCGACCTGGTATTGGGGTGCCCAGGGGGTCATTAATCATCCGGTACACGTGGATGTTTCGGGATCCCCACGTCGTCAGACATTGACTGGGGATTCCGCCGTGCCGACAGAAGCATCGTGGGTCTTTTGGGTGTTCTTGGAGACGTACTGGCTTTGACAAGATGACGCTTCTCTTGGAAAGTATCGATTGATATTGATTGAAAAAGGCAAGGAAAAAGGGAATAAAAGTTCATGTCTGGAAGTGAAGTGTTTTGACTTCCTCCACTGGTTTTTCTTTTTCTTTTTCTTTTTTCGCTCTCTTTCTCGCTCTTTCTCACGTTCACTCAGTATTTAAAACCAGTGTTTTGTGTGAAGCTACAATCATGGTCCGAGCAGTACGTGCATTTACATATGTACTGTTCTGGATTCACTTTAACCACTGAAAAGGATATTGTTGAACACACGCAAGCACACGTACGCATACTACACCCTCACACACGCACGCATGCACACATACACATACTACACCCTCACCAACACTCCACCCCAACCACGCACGCGCGCGCACGCACGCACACACACACACACACACACACACACACACACAGCATGTGTGTGTATACACACACACACACACACACAGAGTATGTGTATGCATACAAACAGGTCATGCGTTTTCTGACAGCTTCCAAATTACCATGGATATTGGCTCAAAATCTCATTTGTCTTACCAACCTACATCATTGGACACATCACATCAGTCACACGTCAAATCACGCTGAAATACATGAATCTATAGAAATTTTACAGTCAAGGTCTTGCATTCGAATCACTCGTAATCCAGAAAATCAGATGCAGAACTTTCGCGAGTCAATGCTGGCATCTTGACCACCAGAGTTACTCTTCTTCCCTGCTCCTTTTCGCCCCCCTCTTCTGACGGCAAGGCGTCGCGTATACTGCCAACACCTCCATGATTGTCAACCACAGAATCCACGTCATTGTCAACTCGTGCCTCGCTGACCTGACAATGGTCCGAGGCCAGTGATGTTCTGCTGCACTGAGACCTCTGTTCACAGCGATGTTCAGTCGTCACCTTCCTTTCCCGTGGAGTCCCTCCAGGAGTGTCCACGTCTTTGGAACTACGCCTGCTGGACTGCACAGAATTAGAACCCGTGCGTTCCGAGGAAGTGGCCTCGTTCTTTTGCCCGGTGGCAATGTACAAGGGGGGCAGTTTGGTGGGCTTCTTGTGGAACCACTTGTTGCTCCAGTGCTGGCTGGGAGAGTGGGGATGTAGCAGCTGCCTGCTCATGCCCTGGTACACCCAGAAGTAGTCCAGCACGTCGTCCAGAGGCTGTAGGTCCCGCTTCCTGGCCAGGCTGGGGGGAGAGGACAGGCTGGGGGGCTCGCTCCGTGTGGTGTCCAGCGCCCCCGCCCCGTCCTGCACCCCACCGTCCTGGCTGTGGTCCGTGAAGAGGCCCCTGTGGGTCAGGTAGCCCTTGGCCAGGTCCAGGGAGCACAGGGACTGGTCATCAGGGGACGACAGGGCGCTCTGTAGGTCATGGGGGTCATCGGCGCTGTGGTCCGCGCTCAGGATGTCCGCCCACTGCAGGTGAGGCTCGTTCTCCTCCCCCTCCCCCTCCCCCTCCAGCCTCGAGTGGAGTCCACTTTCTTCAGGCTTTGTCGGCGGTACCCGTGTCTTGCTGTGACTGGGGTGGGCGGGAAGTGTGTGGGCGTGTCTGCTGTGGGGAGGGGCGGAGGTGGCTGCTGTCTCTTGGCTGAGGTGTCTCTCTGCTCTCAGCGTTACTAGGCTGCTTGTCTGCTCCTGCACCTCGCCCCCCTGTGCCGCCTGCAATGGTACACGTGTAGGGTCAGTGTCCGCAACATTGTATGGTCAATGTTTGCAACATGTATGGCCAGTGTCTGCAACATTGTAAGGTTAACCCTTTCACCGCCAAGCTCGCATTTATGCAGAGGCGTGGTAGAGGACCCATATCATTGAAAGGTGACCATTCATTGGTCTGTTATCCATGAATCTACTGCTCTTAATGTTCAGTGGTAGGATAGGCCATATTTTCTGTACATCGCAGTGGGAATCCCCGGCTATTCTTAGCCACTGTCTTTTCTGTGTTTATACCACAAGGGAATTTTGTACTCTGAATTGACTGGCGTGGAAAGGGTTAATGTCCGCAACATGTACAGTCAATGTTCGCAACATGTAGATTTTCGCAATATGTAGGTAACATGTACGATCAATATCCGCAACATTTTAGGGTCAATATGAAGGGTCAGCATCTGCAACATTGTGGTGTCAAAATATAGGGTCAATATCCGCAACAATCAGTTGCTGACGAGGCAAGGGGAAGCTACGCGTGTCCCATTTTCTCCGACAGACACAGAAATGTCCAAAAATCAATTTTTAAAATTTCGTTTTTCTTCATTGAAGAATACAAGCATATAAACATACAACCGACATTGTAATGTTTTGCTCGTGTGTATGCTTACACACAATGCGAATCTGTGTAGTATGCAACTGGTGTTTAGGTTGTGTGTTCGCTTGCATGTATGCTTATGTGTGTCCGTGGAAAAGCATGGAGAAATGAACATTCTTTACATTTACACCTGTTCTATGTTGTAAGTCTCTCGGGTCAATCCGAATTTCTAGATCATGGACGTTTTATTTGATATAGTCTACGGTTTATTTCGTTTCAATGAAGTCTTGCCTGTTCTGTGGGTGTTACCAAATAACAATGAAAATGTACGATAAAAAAAAGATAATCTGAGAGGCAGAATCGCACTTCTTAAAAACGTGGAATTTCATTGTTCTTTTGAACATTTCAAATATAATTTGACGCCATTATGTCCTACGATGTACTAATGATGAATGCGTACCACCCTCTCTCTCTCCCCCCTTGTCTCCCTTACATCCCTCCCTTCACCATTTTCTCCATCTCTCATAATATTTCTCTTTCTCTCGCTTCTAGTCCCTCAACCTCTGGAATCTTTCCGCTCGCAAAAAAAAAAAAAAAAAAGAAAAAAAAAAGAGGGGGGTGGGGAGAGATAAACAAAAACTACTGTTTGTCACTCTTTCAGCGTCGTTTTTCTTTTCACTCTCAAAGACCCCGACCATAAGCACAGAAACCAGCTCCTCATCCTACCCCCCACCCCCACCCCACCCCAAAATCCAGCAATAGTGCTCAGTGAACTCACCCGATGTCGACGCAGAATCCTCTGAATGATGCGGTTGTAGGGGTGGGTGGGCTGACTCAGCATGGCCTCATCGTGGGTCACCGGGGGCCGGCCGTCCCCTTCCTCACCGCCCGCGCTGAGAGACACCCACGTCAGAGGAGGCCGCGTCCTGGAGGAGGTTTGTCCGGGGGCGTGCAGGGCGGAGGGGGGGCACCCAGGGCTGGTGACGCCGCTACCCTTCAGCATGAAGAGGGTTTTACGGCCCTGGGCCCGCCGCCCCACGTTGGGGATGCTCTTTCTGGACTGCATGGCCCGGCCTGCACCCGCCACGGGGCGAGCTGCACGTGCCTCTTCCTCTCTGTCAGGCCCCCACAGTAAAGCACGCGCCACTGCGGTTCAGAAATGGCCTAGTGTATGTCTCTGCTAGGCTCATGATGCTGGCTAACGTAAAATGCGTTCGTCACTACGGTGCGTGTTTGGCTGTGGGGCGTGGCTGTCCAGCAATGCCACTGCTGTGCTGTACAACTGGAGAACTGTCGCCTGGAGGTTGGATATTCCTATTATTCAGATTTCTTCCACTGTCAGTTCTGTGGACGTTGACCCTCTGTGTTAGAATGTTTTGCACTGTATTGCCGTGTCAAAGCAAAACGCGTCGTCTTTCACCACCAGCACTGTCTCAATGTTCTTCCACTGCATTATTAAAACACTGGACATTCTCTCCACTCTTATCCCCAAAATTCATCCACGTGATGTGACTCCCCCATCTGATTGACTGTCCACTCAGGTTCTGCAACAAGATCAGAGACAATCAGAATTACGGGCCGTGAATAGCAGTGCTTGGCGTTTTGGGGTGTGAAGTGCTACTCGTAATGATAATTTTGCAGTGTTTATTTATCGTTGTTACGTCGAGAACGTATCGGAGTGTAGCATGTTTATCGCTGAGCGTAAGTGATGTTATTGTGTTATAACATTTTAAAATGCATGTCACTGCATCTTCAAAACTGAACCGTGACAATGTCCATAACAATAATAATAATGATAATGATGATGATAATGATAATGATGACAAGAACAAGAAGAGCAACAGCTTTATTATCATTATGGAGTTCATGATGATGATGCTGACAACGAAGATGGTGATGATGATCAGACTACAGGCCTGATCCTGCCAACAAAGACCTTCTCGGACTTTTCAAAGACACAAAATAGTTTGTATAAATCATAAACAGAGCTTCTTTTTTTTCGTTCGTGGACTTCAACTCCCACGTTCATTTGAATGTAAACGGGTAGGCTTTTACTTGTATGACCGTTTTTACCCCGCCATGTAGGCAGCCATACTCCATTTTCGGGGGTGTGCATGCTGGGTATGTTCTTGTTTCCATAACCCACCGAATGCTGACATGGATTACAGGATCCTCAACGTGCATATTTGATCTTCTTCCGTATACACACAAAGGGGGTTCAGGCACTAGCAGGTCTGCATATACGTTGACCTGGGAGATCGGAAAAATCTCCACCCTTTACCCACCAGGCGCCGTTACCGATATATAGTACAACACGTACCAAATCCAACAACAGCAACAGAACAATAACATTCACAGCGCTGATGCATATGACCAAAACTAAGTGACACCATTCAACACGACGAACAAAGGGGTACGAATTGGCAGGAGGATGCACAGAGCCAACATAACTACGGAAAGTGATATTCACGACCTGTTTATGGAGCTGTCAACACGATGCGTTTACAGAGTTGTTTCTTCTTCTTCTTCTTCTGCGTTCACTCGTATGCACTCGAGTGGGCTTTTACGTGTATGACCGTTTTTACCCCGCCATGCAGGCAGCCATACTCCGTTTTCGGGGGTGTGCATGCTGGGGACGTTCTTGTTTCCATAACCCACCGAACGCTCACATGGATTACAGGATCTTTAACGTGCGTATTTGATCTTCTGCTTGCATATACACACGAAGGGGGTTCAGGCACTAGCAGGTCTGCACATATGTTGACCTGGGAGATCGTAAAAATCTCCACCCTTTACCCACCAGGCGCCGTCACCGTGATTCGAACCCGTGACCCTCAGATTGACAGTCCAACGCTTTAACCACTCGGCTATTGGGCCCGTCGTACAGAGTTGTTTAAAATGGTCTGTTTATTACAGGCATCAAATTCTGTAGCATATAGAAGAGTCAACACGATGTGCTACACAACTGTCGGTACGCTGCAGACTCGCTCTCGTTACAGACCTGTCAACATGATCTGATTGCACATATGTAAACATGTTCTGTTTACAGAGTTGTTAACATGTCCTGTTGTCCGCACGACATATTTATAGAGCGGCCAACAGGATCTGTTCATGGAATTGCCAAAATGCTTTCGGAAAGGTCAAAATATCTGTTTACAGACTTCTCAACATGATCTGTTTACCTCGCTACCAACACAATCTTTTTACGCAGCTTTCTTCGCGATCGGGCGCACGCAGCTTATATGTGTCCACGCGCACGCGAGGAAGAGTGTGAGTGACGTCCATAACCTATTGTGTGTAGTGCATGCATGTTTGTGTATGTGTGCGTGCGTCACCCAAAAGAATGGGTGTGTGGAAGTGTGCGATGTGTGTCCGTGAACTTGCAAGTGTACGCGCATGTATGTACATCTGTGCGTGGGTGTCTGTGCGTATCAATATTGTTGTGAAGATAAACCGAATGAACCTGGTGCTACACACACACACACACACACACACACACACACACACACACTACACCGTCACCAACACCCCACCCCACACACTTGTGCACACACACACGCACACATACACACACACACACACACCTGCCCCACACCAACACCCCACCCCACGCCCTCAGACACACGCAAGCGTTCACACACGCACACACCACACACACACACACACACACACACACGCGCGCGCGCGCGCGCACGCACGCATCCATCAACACTCCACCCCACCCCACCTCCACTCGACACTGGGTGGCGAATTAATAGCGTTACAGGGGCTGTTCGCCCATAGTTCCCACTCCACCAGACGGCCACGTCAAATACGGTGGAGATGACTTTTACGCGTGAAAACCCCCTGTCCTTGGGTTCCCACAAGAGGGCCATAAGGGTGGCCACGGCCCTAAGTGTCCGTCTGTCTGTCAGAAAGTCATAATTCTCCGGTTTTATGCCTTGTCATCGACCACCCCATCAACGATCTGTTCAACCTCTGGGAGAGGTCGCGCGTGGCTTGGGGGAAGAGCGTGTAATTGTGAGCATTATACGTGCGATCACCTTGATAATCTGTTGCGCAGTATGCTCTGCTGTTGCTTGTTGTCTTCAGGATGATGTCTTCCGTGTCTGTGTTTCTTAACATATATATGAGCCATGAATGGATGAATCAATCAATCAATTAGTCATTACACGTGAATGACTGGGAAAAAAAAAACAAAGAAAAAAAACAAAGCAAACAAAAACACTCATAACGGAGGTGTATTCAAGCACCACAGAAAAGAAATCACACACACACACACACACACACACACACACACACACACACACACACACACATTCACACTCACGCACAGGGGAGAGAGAGAGTGACGATGCTATTAGCTACTTGCTAAAGCGAAACAAGGAAAAACGGACTGTTTAATATTCATACAACAGATAAATGAATAACAAATCAACAAACAAAGAAAAGGAGTATCTGCAGTGGTGAAGACTTACTTGGAGTGGGAGGTGGAGGGGTCACGGGGGTCAAGAGATAGGGGGTAAGGGGTGCCCAGTGGTTGCAACAGACGTGAAACTGGTTTCGGTCCCCGCAGAAGTTTCCCCAGTGCAGTGGTGGTCGGTATCTACCAGCAATGCCCTAAAGAGAGACGTTGACTCACAATATAGGGGTGCTATCGATCATCACCATCGGCGGGAAGAAGAAAATCACCGTTCGATGGCTTTTCAGCTGTCATCTCATACATCAAGTAACATGTGAGATGGAGACAAGACGGCTAGGTAAGATAAAACAATTGGTGGGGAAGAATTCACACAATGGTAGAATAAGGCAGACAGAGAGTGAGAATAGAAGGTAGACAGACAGAGATAGGGCGGAAGGGGGGGGGGTGGATATTGAGAGATACGAGACAACAAGACGAGACACAAATGAGAGAGAGAAAGGAGAGAGAGAGACTCAGACTCAGATGTATTCATGAAGGCCATTGCCATTACGGAAGTTACACACGAAGAAATCAAAGTACAAGTTCACACAAATTGTCCATGTTGTTACGAAGGCACTTTATATAGACAAAGACTGTTTTACACGATTTTCATTTGCAGAACAAGCTTTGATTAACAAAGTTGTTTGGAATATTTTCCTCTAATATCTCCCAATCAAGCACAAAATGGATTTCATCTTCCTTTGATTCTTTTGCTTAATGGATAAATCATATCAGATGTAAGACTGTCTATAGCGATACTGATGAACAAACAGTTCAGAAACGCCAATTCTAAGTCTTGTCATTGCATACTTCATACGTCTGCCAATGTGCATAGAATATGTAAGTTACTGATCAGTCAATATATTTGTGAATTCCAGTTTTGCCATCTGCAGCCAGTCAGTCTTTCATGCTTTTGTGTCTCCAACACTTTGACTGAGCAACACAAAACCAAATATATTTTCACATTAATATTTGAAACCCTTTTTTTCTGTTCTCGAAATCTACCAACGTTTTATAATTAATGCTTTATAGGGGTAGCCTGTGAACATCCATTCGTTTTAATTTTAACCGGTATTGTATGCATTCAATATCCGATTGCAAAGATATTGGGATCTGTTTGTCACAGCATAGATGAGATGCGTTGTTGTTTTTTCAAAATCTTCTCACAATGCATAGCGGCAAAGACCCTACGTTATCTGCTCCATATTGCATCGTTGGCTGGATTTCGGCATCAGTGACCACTCACTGTGGAGGATAGTTCCCTGCAACTGCCGTGATACATGTAAATCCATAGAGGATGAGACCTCACAGAGAATTCGAATGGCGCCTGGATGTTTGCTGTCCTTTAGGGATTTAAATTCTCCGCCAATATTACTCCAACCCTTCTTTTTTCTGATGCATTTTTGTAGAGTCTTTTCTTTTTTAGTGACGAGAAAAGTGTTTCGATGTGTATCTGCACTCCCCCCCCCCCCCCCCCTGTAGGCACCGAGTACACACTTCCCCAACGCTCATTTGCCTGACAATGCTTGGGTATCAAACAGCTGAAGTGACGACTGCACACACATTTTCACCTTCCCTAGCATTTTTCTTAGATCCCTGAGCGGAAGGTGCGAAGATCAATTATTGATTGGTTATTTGTTAGTTAATAACAGTTACATTTGTTTATAACAATGTATTTCTTGATCTTGTTTTCTTTCTGTTTCTGTATTCACCCTTCATGGGCATCTTTGGTAAATCACTGCATTGTGCTTTTCCTCCCGCTAAGGTTGAGACTACCACCAGATTGTGACTGGTATCTTTGGATCAAGTATCGGGGATGGGGAAAGGGACGGGTAGTAATTCACTCCCAATGCTAAATATCTGACGAGTCTACAGAAGACGACACTGCAACAATATCAGGTATATAACTGGCTCTCTTCCTCACACAGACGGCCCCAAGGAGCTGTTTTCCAAGGGTTTATATCCTCTTCCAACACCTAATACGTTTTTATGGGACACTGCGTGTAAACTACTTGCCCTTCAAACATTTTTTTTATCATTAAACTAAAAACATCAAGGTCTTGAAGTCGCTATGGCAAAGTTTTGTCAACCACACCTGTCTCGATGAAGCTACCACTATGTAAAGGGAAGAAATGAAGGGGGGAGGGGGAAACAATTAAATAACATACGATTAAAGAAAAGAAAGAAACACCCAAAATACAACTGCAATAACAAAGTTTAACTGCAACGACAATGAGGAGAAAGCCAGTTTCTCAAAAACGAACAGGACGAAAAAAGAAAGGAAGAAAACCAGCGTGGCTTACCTCAGTTTTTCACGAGCAGTTCTCAACACGCCTCAGGTGTCAAAAACCGCACGTCTTCTGAAGAGAAGCGGGCAGGAAGAGAACTCAACGTCAAGACCGACACACGGCCTGGGTTTAAGTAAAAACTGTGGTTCGCCACCTGGGATCACTGTGTCTCAAAGCATTGGGTCAGAAAATCTGACCTCCCAACTCCACCCCTTCCTCACTCCGCTGTCTCCCCCCTACCATTTTCGTCTTTCCTGTGTGGCACCCCCGCTGCTGTCCTCTTCCTCCCTCCTCCCCCCATCCCCCCCACACACCTTTTCCCTCCCGGAGCATTGAACTCGGGGGACTGATTAACCCCCTCCTCTATCCCCCACCCCCTTCCTCCAGTCAGCCAGTGCCGGTGTCCTGATCTGCCACTTTGTTTTAACGCATCTGGGCTGACGGGCGTCTTTCGTGGTATGGCGGGGCATTGAGGCCTCAGCGTGTGATCAGTATTGAGCAACCCGTGGGGACAGTGCGGGGAGGGGAAAGAATGACAACGGGACAAGACGGTGGGGGTTAGTACCGGGCGACGTTCAGGACGATAACAGATCTGATCGTTTCTTAAACTTTTCAGCCGTTTTGTTATTCCCTTCTTGGAATGGGATTATAGTTCAGAATCTGTGTGAGAGAGACAGGGGGAGGGGGGGGGGGCGGAGGGAGGGGGGAGAGAGACAGCATGCGCGTGTATGTAGTCAATCGATAGGCGATCATACTTCTTGCAAATTGAGGGATCTATCTTAATGCACCTTGAACATGTGACTTCGGTATCTATTGAGATGTAGTGGATCATTTTACTATTGACTTTATGTTTTTAACATACGTGTTCAGGTCTTCTGCATGAATATCACACGCGCTACAGAAGGTGAACCTGGCGGACCGGAAAAGCAAACAGGCCATGCCGAGATTCGAACACGGATCTCACAAATCACTGGGATGAATTCCCGAACCACTCGCGCCATTATATTCAACTAAAACCGGACACACAAAAGCAACAGGATATGTTCTAAATCCATTTTCGAAAAGCAAACAAATAACTCCCCCTAGTCCCCACCACTCGCATGCACGCACATGAACGCACACATTCACATAAATGAATACACACACATGCACGTACCCATCCACGTATGATGATTCTAAGAGATGACAGTCTTTTGATTTGCCCCCTGGCTGATAGTTATGGATATATAAATAGATGAATAGATAGATAAACAAATAAATAAATAAATAAACAACTGTTGTTGTTGTTTTCTTTGAGACTATACATTTTGCACAGGTGTTTTTTTAGATCTGCCTGGACTTCTCTTTAGCTCGTTCGCAGTAGGTCAACGTGGGAACGGCCACGAACTGATTACAGCCCACGCGGTCCGCCACCTGCAACGCCCACAGAAACGTGAGCAGAAGAACCTAATCCCGCCCCTTCAATTAGTGAGCAAGGTCGTTTGTACCTCTCCGCTTCTGTTGTGCCGCCGTACACGGACTGTTTAAGAGCATTCCGCCACACCCCGTTCGCCTTACGTCACGCTTTGATAAACTGATCGATCAAACACCCCCCCTGCAAGAACTAGTCTTTTCTCTTCCTCCCCCCCCCCCCCCCCCCCCCCCCCCCCACCCCCATCCCCCATTTCTCCCCTACTTTCTCCTGCTTTCCCCAACGCTCTGATTCCGTCTTCGTTTTCTTCTCCTATGCCCTCCACCTCCCTCACCTCCCCCCTCTCCCCACGCCACCCCCCCCCCCTCCCGACCCCCCAAAGCAACAACGAGCTTTGCAGAGGTGTTTGTTCAAGTGTCGGAAGCCCCCACACGAAAACCGGCCTTCCTCAACACCTAGCGTCCATACACCTCACTCAGTTTCTTTCTTTCCCCTCACTCACTCTCCACAGCAGGAATCAATGCTGTCGGTGGGTGCACGAGCACCGGTCATCAGCTGTGTCACCACAACGTGCCCCGCCAACGTGGGCAGCGAAGGCGGGGGGAGGGGGGTGGGGGCGGGGGGAGGGGGGGGGGGAGGGAGGGACCTGACACAAACTAAACCGTCCCAAGTCAGGTCTGCCCGACATAATAATTTTTCAGAACCGTTAGCATAGTTGCCGGGCTGGGCTGTATACAATATGCGATTGGGTGTGGTTAGTGGGTTTTTTTGTTTGTTTGTTTTGTTTTTGTTTTTGTTTTGTTTGTTGTTGTTTTTTGTTTTTTTTTAAAGTTTTTTAAACTAAGTCTATGCTAATTCCGTGTTTGTATTTTTACTGAGTTTATGCTAATTTTGTGTTAGTATTTTTACTGAGTCTATGCTAATTTTGTGTTAGTATTTTTACTAAGTTTATGCTAATTCCAGCCGCCGTGGCGAAGTGGTTAGCGTCGCGGACTGACGGCTGGGAGGTCGCGGGTTCGAATCCCAGCGGAGGTGGGTTTTTCGGCCCGTGGCCGGCTCCTACCCAGTGTGCTGTGGGCTTAAATGGGGAGACGGACCACACAGTCGAGTGTCATCCACTTCAAGGATGCGTCTTTGGGTGTGTTGCTCTAATTACCTGACCAACACTGCGAGTGTCTGTATCTCTCGGGCCTGGTTAACGCCGGGATATCATTATGACAGGAAGCGTAGCCTTGTCACGCAGTCCCAAACCAAAATGGACCTCCATAGCAACATCGTCATCATCATCGTCATCCTCCTCCTTCATCGTCATCAATATAAACAAAACAGTCTCAAAGTCTGTGGCCTTTCATGCCCTGCTCTCATGGTGACCTCAGTTTCGATACCCCTCCACTTCCGTGCTTGGGGTGTGTCCTGTCAATGTCGTAAGTGTCGGCTGTTGTTTGAGGGACGTGGTGGCGGTCTCCACTCTGGGAGGGACGCTCACTCAGTCTGGCTCCGCGACTAAGCCGTTAGTAGGGGGCTTAGTAGGTGGTAAGTACGTTAAAACAGAACATGCACCACTGAACACCACCGAAGTGACTCAGCAGCAGTGCAGGGTCTCCTCTGGTGTGTGGCCTCCTGGCGACCTAACATCGATGGTTTCCTGTGGACTGCCGACGCTGGAACTGCGACGGACGAACCCAGGTGTGGCCGTGTATGGGGGAATCTAAATGAGCGGCGTGGGAGTAATGCCACTGAAACGGTGCAGATTATGGGGCAGCAAAAAAGAAAAAGAAAAAAAAAAGAAGTTTATGCTAATTCCGTGTTTGTATTTTTACTGAGTCTATGCTAATTTTGTGTTAGTATTTTTACTAAGTTTATGCTAATTCCGTGTTTGTATTTTTACTAGGTCTATGCTACTTCCGTAAATTTAGGGGGGAAATTCTTAGCGTTAAACTGACAATACACGGAATACTTTAACAGTGGTTCAAGACAAGCTACCGTAGCAACGCTGATTTTTCTTCTAATGCAAACTGTACTCACAAAAAATGACAGTCTCGGATCTCGTTTGCAAAACCTCTGAAACATCAGAGATGATTATAAAGTACTTGAATCTATTTGAACTTTCTCATTATCTGCTGGTATAGGAGTGTCAGTGTAACATACCGAATAAGATCGTAAATGTGCGCAGCAAGGTATGGGTGTAAGCCACGTGCATTTCAAGCAACAGCAGCTGCCATATACTCTTGCAAATGATGATCAACATCTACCGACAGGCAAAAGCTTCTGTGTCTAAAATTCAAACAACTGACAGAAATGAAAGCATTTGCGTAAAGCGAAAATCTGTTTGGGCCGATTTTTTATGGGAGCCTCACAGTCCAGACTTCAAAACATGTTTGAAGTGACATCTTCGCATCCATTTTCCTTGTCCTTCATATACTATGTTGTACCTCTCTCTCTCTCTCTCTCTCTCTCTCTCTCTCTCTCTCTCTCTCCATGCTTATGCCTTTGTGTAGTATTGTGTTCGCATGCTATAACCTTAAGCAGCATTATGCAGTGCATATATAATGTAGTATTGTGTAGTGTAGACCCTGTTTCAGGGCGGGGACTGGATGAAAAAAAGCGCGCCAGTGCTTATCTGTTATCCTCGAAAATAAATAATTTTGTCTTGTCTTGTCTTCTCTCTCTCTCTCTCTCTCTCTCTCTCTCTCTGTCTCTCTAATATCTCCATCGTTTGAAAATAAGATTCATTCATTCATTCTCTCCCCAAACACATTTCTGTACCACAACAAAACGCGACACATCACTATGCAACACAGCGCAACGCAATGCAGCACAGCACATATATGATGGTCGTGTTCGACTATGACCACCAGATCAGCGGAGATGGCATCTGCTGTCTTGACTATGCTTGAATTTGATTTTAGTG
>NC_134876.1:12990098-13002598 GCF_041734735.1 Babylonia areolata | reverse complement strand
GATTTCGTTTTGGTATTTCAGAAATTTCTCAGCATTACTATCGTTACAGGAAACATTCTGCATTTGATTTAATGTGTCCTTTGTGCAAAAATGAAAATGAAGATGAGCTGCATTTTGTTTCATAATGTCCTGCTTAGACTAGTTTGAGAGTATAACATATCCCACTTACTTTTTATAGATATCCAAATCAATTTCGTTTAAGTCTACTTCTCGCATCTGAAAAAGAAAGTGTTGTAAGGAATTTGTTAATATACTTGTACAAGGCATTACATCTCAGATCTGTTGCAGCTTAATGTTTTCTTCTCTCTCTTTTTTCTTCAGTGACTGTGCTTGTTTGTGTACTGTACCCCTTCATGAGGGGCAATGGCCTTTATATGAATAAAACATCCGAATCCGAATCTTCCCCCCCCCCAACCCCCCACCTCACTGACCCCAAATTCATGAAAGTAGACACACGTTATACCAAGTAGGCAAATGTTTACTAGCCATTGCATCCACACATGACAGATAACCTAGTCCTCAATGCGTTCTTTTTCTTGCAATGCCAATAATGACCAATTAAAAAAAATTTTGATCGCTACTGGTTGTTACTTGAGCATTGCCTTGATTGTCGTAGGACGTTAACAAGTATTTAATTCAGGAAAGTTGAGACCAAATCTATAATGTGTAAGAATGAACTGGACAGTATGATAACGGTAAGTGCGAGTTACCGACTGAAGAGAGTCAAAAGTATGTCCAGGTTGTTTGTTTGTGAATGCGGTGGTGTCAAATGATGTGTCTTCAGGGGGGGTACCCATTATGCTGCCGTCCCGTTATGCCGCCGACCCGCTATGCCGCTATCCCGCTTTATTCCCTTTCGCTTTTCATCACATGCGCGTGAAAAGTGATATATGACAGTAGCAGTTTTCACAAATGACGTATATTATGATGTAAACACTGAATGACACTAAAACTCGCCATTTAGAGGCGGGCTCGTGCAAATGCAAACTAAATGATAAAAAATATGTATTCAGGACGAATGTAATACTTTCAATTTTCTACATTTTTAATGAGAAACAAAACCTTTAACAAGCAAAAAGAAAAAAGTGTGCTAGAAACGAATTTTAAAGGAAAGTTTCTTGTACAGATCATTTCTCCACTAGTATCTATAGCCCAAAACAAGGAAATGGCGGAAACAATCTTCCAATGTACTGCAAATGTAAAATGCCCTGGTACCGAAAGGGAATAAAATCATATTACCGCAAACCCATTGTCAAACAATCTCTCTCTCTCTCTCTCTCTCTCTCTCTCTCTCACACACACACACACACACACACACACACACATACATACACACAGACACATACCCAATCACACTCAAAAAGAAATAAAAGATCATAACAACCAATGTTTGTCACAAACAAACTTTTTTGTGACAAAAGACAATCCGTAAACGGGTCGGCACAACGGGTCGGCGGCATAGCGGGTCGGCGGCACAACGATACGCTCCCGTCTTCAGTAGCAAAACGTCTTTTATTTTTAATTTTAGATTCAGGACTGGCAACTATTAGCATCTATATTTTTCAACCTTCAGCATTCCAGACATTGACACATACCCTGGAACTGTTTTTTTTTTCGCGCACCTTGCATAAGTAATTACCGTTCCCTTTTCTGATGCGAATCAAACAAAACGCTCCACAACATAATGTACTTGGTTCCGACAAGCTTTGGGGAGACAGGTTAGTCTGTGGTTTGAGAGGGTGTGTGGCTGTGTCACCGTTAATGACGTGGTGTTGCTGTCACGTTGATAGGCGGCCTGTCTTTTTTTCCATCTATATTCCTTCGTCCATTGCCCGCACTCGTACCTTTGGGTGGGCTGTTACGTTTAAGGCAGCCGTATCCCGTTTTCTGGAGTGTGTATACTGGGTATATTATGTTCGTGTTTATGTGCGCATTTGATCTATAGCACCTGAATGGGTTTGATTTTCACACTGTAATGGCCATGTGTTGTGTTGCAAACACACACACACACACACACACACACATTCGACATGCATGGGTATGAGTATGTTTTTCCTTTCACAAATATGAACATAATCACAACAGTCCGAAATGTGCATCTGTTTATTTGCATCAGAAATTTCCCTTTCAACAAAGTTGATAACAATTAACAATAACATATAACAAGGAAAAGGCACTGTGGTATTATGTTGTCATATGTGCTGTGCCCATATGGTTCGAAGTTCTTCACTTGCATTCACATCATGGCGACTTGGGTGCAATTGTCTGCGTGGCTGACATTTAACACCCGCATGCATACAGCCTGTCCTGGCATGCCATTACAGCACAGGCACATTCTCAGTTTATCTTTCAGAACGCTTCGATTTAAGCTTTAAAAAATTTTTTAAAAAAAAAACACTTTGGCTTTTAAGGTAAAAGTGGATAAAATCATCAATAATCATAACAGTGCCTGCTGTCGTGCCGTGCCGTGCAATGATATATGATAAACAGCTGTCTGAACGCCCCAAAATTATCACATCAGTCTAACAAGCAGCACGGTAAAAACATACAGCAACCACAGTTCTATTGAATGGAGCTTTTCAACGTGGCGTCATGACATTCTGACGACAGAATTTCGGTCATTGAGGTGTACAGGCACAGAACGTACTGAAATAAATATCGTACGAAATTGCCTCATACTAGAGAGAATTAATCAATCTATTGCTGAAATGTTCTGACACAGCCGAACGATGACACAGTTGTGTGTGTGTGTGTGTGTGTGTGTGTGTGTGAATCGCTCTATGATTTTCTGACAAAACAAAATTAACGGTCAATAAAAAAGGCAGTTTAATATGTTTTCGAAGAGTCAGCGTACATCGGTGTTACCTTTGAATTACTTCTTTTTATTTTATTTTTTTTTTAGACTGCAAAAAAAGTATATCTGCATCTATTCAATCACGTTTGAACTGATCCACTTCGTTTCCAATAACAGGTTTTTTTAAAAACAGACGCCGTCATGATAGTCGGCGTTGGTAATGTGTGACCAGCGGGAATGATCCAAGTCGACTGGCCGCGTTAGCACTAACTTTCGCTCTTTGCGATTGAGTGTTCTCGGTTGAATTCAAATAGATCTAAATCTAGATCTAGATGTACGTTCCACTTATCCATTTATGTCGTGACCATACTGGCCCTTGGCTTATATAATTCATAAATATTCTTCTTCAGTTTAAAGTCTTTCCACTTGTAGTGATATTAGATATTATATCATAAATATTCATAAATATTCTTCAGTTTAGAAACGCTAGGACTAACGTTACTTCTCGATGTTCTATATTCCACCCATTCTCGTTCAGGTCTATCACTCTGCTGTCTGCTGACTCTCATTATAAATATTACACAGTTTAGTGAAGCTAACGTTTGGGGGACAGAAAAGAAATGAGAAACGAAAAGTGCACAGTTAACGACGTCGACACCACTGAAATGGCAGCCAAAGGGACGTTACTCTTTTATGTGTTCACGACCTCTGAAGGCTGCACACAGTCGTTACTCACTCAGCCCCCGGCATTGGAAACGTTAACGAGCTTCCATTTCAAAGTCTGTCTACTTTGTTTAATGAGCCTTATGAGGTGACACAATGGTATGGATGGAGTCCTTTTAACAGTGTGTCCTTTCTGGTAATTTCAGTCAGATCTTGGGCTTCAGAACGAATGTTTTAAGTTACGCCAGGTCATTACTTTTTGTCCACCTCGGGGCGCCGGTAATGGCGTTGCAGTTTAACGGCTGTGTTTCCGATTGGCACTGGTCATGTGGAAGCGTGCGACCCTTGTCCAAGACCTGATCACGTGCTTGTTCTATTTGCTCCCATGAAACAGTGTGATCACGGTATGGGAGCAAGTGGCTTCCAACAGACACATTAGGGTACTCAGAAAAAAGGGGCCAGCGGAATGGCGAAGTCTGTCAGAGCGTGTGACATGCCGCACTGGATGGACAAGAGGAAAGTATCTACCATCACGCTGGAAGATGGCATATCGCTTTGTACCACCACTACCCTATCGGTCTGAAGTAGTTTAGTTCGGAACGAGCAGATGAAAAGATGTAGTGTCCGCTGTATCCGGCTACCCAAATAGCGATGTTCGAACACAAACGCCAGTGCTATTTCGCATGGTGTGTACTATTCTCCCCTATTACTTTGAAACTTTTGTTTGTTTTTTGTTTTGTTTTTTGTTTGTTTTTTGTTTTGTATTTTGTTTGCTTGATGACAATAGGTTGTCAGCATTTCGAAAGAGCTGTATGTTCTTTGAGTTTCAAAGAGGCCCACACGAGAAAACACATACACAGAATAAGTCCGTGGAAGCCTACAGAAAATCATAATTCATTTTGTGGGTATCTTCACTTGGTTCTTTTAAGATTTAGCTGCTTGGTCATCGTATGTCTTCAGTAACTTGTCTTTCATTATGAGAATATATCACCTCGCGTGTATGTTACAAAGCTGAGAGTCAGTGGGGGAAAAAGCGTTATGAAAATACACGAAAGCCTCCAATATCAGGATACACAGTGATTACTATCAGCCTGGACCTGTCTTTCCAGATCAATGATTCCAAATCACAGAACAGCTGAACGCATTAGGGCATGGCACACACACACTTCTTTTTCTTTCTTTTTTTTTTTTTTTTTTATTAAAGCGATATTAAAAAGTTCATTGGACGGATATCAAGGTTCCAGTAATCATGAATGTAATGGTTATCGAAAATGTTTCCTATGTACAATTCACGATTGGAGATTAAAAAAAGACACACATACTTGCTCAAAGTGATAACCTATTTCTGAGTCATAATTATGCAGAAAGGCATGATCCACGTTTAAAAGAACAGTCTTAAAAAAAAAAGCAACCAGAAGTAGTTCCCTCAAAAAAAGACAGAAAAAAAATGATTCCACCACAGCTGATATCCACAGTAATGGAACCCTGCTTCAGGGTGAACAGGCGTCCAGGAGGCAGACAGAGAATGTTGCAACACTGGACGGTTCCTTTTCCAGAGAGTGACAGATGTAATCAACTAACAACAACCTGTGTCTATAACGACAGTACCAACAGCTCTTACACTAACACTTCATCCACGCATAAGTGTCACTTACCCAGTCATGATTGAAATCAAGGTTGTTAAAATAATGAATCAGAATATTATTTTCATTCGATAAGATGTTGGCACACAGTAACTATTTCCAGATTAACCAAGACTACATATTTTAATTTGATATACACGCAACTGTCAAGAGAAATGCGAAAATAAAAAATTCGAAACTATGAAGGTACTATTTTCTGCGCTATCCAAAACTTAGTTGAATGTGATTACGTTAAAACAGGAACTGGCTTTCGGTTTCAAATAGTCACAGTAATTCAAATTGCAAATACAGCACTATTATCACAGAAACACATATGTAAATTATAGCACAATAGTCAGTTTCAAGTTGCTCCAAACACCTGTACGTAGTACGTAGTATACAAAAAATATGTGGTATCGTTGAATAACTTTTTGAATAAACGTGTTTTCAGCCACTTGCAGAGTGAACTTCACTGTAACTGCATTTCATTTAGCGTCTCACCACTACGGTAACGCGAAGCACACAAAGTGGGCTGGTGGTCACTTCAAGCGGAAGACCTCAGAGTCTTCATAGTCATCGTCGAAGTGGCTGGAGGGACGGTGGCTGAGGGTGGAGGTGGCTCCCCCATAGCCGGGGAACTCACGGCTGTCATGGTGCAGTGCTGTGAAGTCAACCTCCTCTTCCTCAGGGATCTGCTGGCGCTGTCTGCTGCTCCACGAGTGGTATGGCCGTGGCTCCACAGTGACCGGAGCCAGAAAGTGCCTGGAGGTGGGTCCGCTGGAGGAGTGAGGCAACGCGGCCGCTGTCGCTCCGGCCATCTGCTCTCTCTCTTCTTCTTCCTCTTCCTCCTTCTTTTCTTTCGCTTCCACCACGAGGTTCTTGAACTGGCGCTGGCCACCTCCCAGTTTGGCGAATGCGCGGCGCCATCTTTTCTGGGCCTGTGTGGACCTCTTGATGATGTGCTCTTTATAGTGGCTGTCTCTGGCCATCTTGACGATGGTGTGCAGGGACTTGCGCTCAAAGTTGCTGAAGTTCTTTTTCATGCCAGCTTCCAGTTCCACGGGACTGTTCTCGGAGGTGCTTTCTGTTCTGATCTGGTTGGCCAGCTTTTCAAAGTTCCTCATGAAGGCTCGGCTCAAGGTCACCTCCCTCCTAATTCGCTGACCTCGCGCGTTCAGTTTGCTCACTAACCCTGAGGTCGATTTTTTGCGTCCCGTAGTACCCGGGGGTGTTTTCAGGTCATCGTCGTCGTCATAGTCAGCTTCGGGTTCTGGGGTGCTGGGCCTGATAGCCTGCATCTCTCGGACAAGGTTGATGGTCTCTTCCACCGTGGGCTGTGTCTCCTGCGGTTTCTGCATGCCCAGCACCTGCCGTGTCAGCCTCTTGAACTTGATCTCCGTGATGGAGATGATGTGCAGCATGGTGGAATATCTGTTGGAGGCAAACAGTCCAAAGACACACGTTGGTATTTTCACGACAATGGAAATACGGTTAATGAAGGACATGACATTACTGTCAGTACATGTGATTTGTCATCTATACGTATCCAAAGCGTTTTCTTTCAAGCTTTACTTCCTAATGAAGCCACAATGCCACTGACACATAATATGACAGGTCTAATTTGTTCTTGCTAACGTCACATGGCACCCGATCTTTACCATCAAGAACACATCATGCTGCATGATAAACATAACTGGCATAGAAACAACAAATGCACGGCGACATAAGGTCAGAAAATACAAATAATATATTTGCGTGTAGGATGACTGATATAAATTAGCAGTTGTTGCCAAAATTTAAATAAAATCCTGCTCACAAAATGGCAAAACAGGTCAAGCTATTAAACACAGAACTCTTCGACGCCAGACCACAAACGCAGAGTTAACAAAAATGTTGACGCAAAAGTTCAACTCCTAATATGATGATGAGATGACTTTGGCATAAAACGTACGCCACCCCTCCCCTATCCCGCTCCCGAACACCCCATTCCTACTTCTCTGTTCCCATACAGGCAGTACTTCTACGATGATAAGATGACGATGACGTTAAACGGCATCCCTTCCCATTCCCGCTCTATGGAGTCAGCAGGCCTACTTCCACCCCTAGCATGATGTGGAGGTCACGATGACCGACAGCTGATACCGACACGTCCTCCTACTACCACAGCCCCTTTTCCCCCCGTCCCCTCCCCCCCCCCCCCCCCAAACCCCCATCTCACGACCCACAACCTCCCCCCCTCCTCCCTAACCCCCACACCCCGACCCACAGCCCCCCATCCCACACTACCCCCACTCTCACCTGTGAAACATCATGGCCAGGAACTGCAGAGTGAGCATGATGCCGAAGACCAGGGTGAAGGCCACGGAGATGGGCTCGATCTTCTCCCCGGTGAAGCTGTTGTTGCGGCCGCAGGGGATCTTGATGGACAGGTTGGTGGTGTTCTCCGAGATGATCTGCAGGCTGCTGATGAGCACCACGAAGAGGGTGTTGGCCAGCAGGAAGGCCAGGCTAACCTTGTTGCGCAGCTCCACCAGCTCCGCCTTCATGGCCTTCTCGTGGTTCTCGTCCTTGTCCAGCGGGTACAGGTACTGGCCGATGAACTTGTTCCAGAACTCCCTCTGCCAGGCCAAACCGTGCCCAGCAAGGCAACAAGTCATCCCTCTCTCTTCTTTGTTTGTCTGTCTGTCTGTATATCTAGCTATCTATCTGTTTGTCTGTCTATCTATCTATTTATCTATCTGCCTGTCTGTCCGTCTGTCCATCTATCTGTCTACTCTTATCTTTTATTCATTTACTTACTTCATCTCTTTACTTATTTCATATTCATTTATTTATTCATTTATGATAAAAATATGCATATCAGGCCTGTGAATACAGTATCTTTAAAGGCAAAGAAAGCAAGGTATAACTGAAAAGGACAAAGACTTGGTTGCTTTTATCTCCTTATCATACATGCACGCACACACACGCACACACAAGCACGCACACACACGCACACACGATCAACTTTTTTTTTAGTTCGCACACACTGGTCACAAGGTGCTGCCTCACCTCATCAGTTTCCATCAGTTCTTTGGGTCCATCCCCAACGTCCACGTCCTCTGACCACAAAGGATTGAGCAGTTCGTCACGGGCTGGCTTCACGAAAGCTGGATTCTCTGTCACAGGAACAACAACTTGGGTTTTCGGGCAGGAAAGGAAAATATGTTACACAACCTAAGTCCTCTTCTGACGGTTCGTTCAGTCAAGATGGGGGACTGAGGTCATTTGGGAAAAATAAGAAAAAAAGTTTATTTTTTATGTCTTGGTTTCGCTCCTTACACATTCCGTCTTCTTGTTCTTTCGTGGGCTGTAACTCCCATCTCCACTCTCGTTTCTACAGCGGGCTTCTGCGAGTATGACTGTCTTGACGCCGACGTTTTTCTGTGGTGGTACACGCTGGTCATGTTCATCTTTCCATAAACCGTCAAACGCTGAAGCAGATCGCGGAATCAAAAGTGCCAGTGTTTCATCTTCTTCAGGCATGTGCACTGTAGCAGGTGTCGACCAAAAAGATCCACTCTTAACTTAAGCAGGCACTACAGGGATTCGTAAACCAGACCTGAGTGATCGCAGGGATTGTGGTGGTTTTGTTTGTTTGTTTGTTTGTTTGTTTGTTTGTTTTACTATGCCTCTTTATCTTCCTCATGCTCGATGTTGACGTTTAGAGTTGAGAAAGAAAAGTTGGGAGTGTTTCCAACACATGAATGCCAATGTAGGTGATGTGGTCGAAATGAGTATCTCATTCAAAGGACAGAAGGGGGCGGAACATATTCACTACTGAACCGGCTGACACTCAAAGTTGACAGACAATATGTTCGCCAGATGAACAGTTTTCGTGTTACCACCCGAGGACAGATTTCTCGCAAAGTCGTCAATCAGTCAAGTAAACTACGCAGGCGGTGTTTGAAATGAGAGAGATGCAGAACGCGTGTTGTTCATCTGTTTCTTTGTTGTTGTTTTTCTCTGCCTGTCTGTTAGTCTGTCTGGGTGAGTAAATGAGTGAGTGAGTGGGTGTGTGTGTGTGACACAGAGAGAGAGAGAGTCACACACATACACACACGCGCGCGCGCACGCATCGCGCACATACACAACACACACACACACACACACACACACACACACACACACACACCTCTCTGGACAGCTCCCTCAAAGGGGCCGGGGTCGGCAGAGAACTGGTTGGGGGCGGGGAGGGTCGGGGTGGCGGGTGGAGTGTCCTCGGGTAGTTCACTGACTGCCCGCAGACTGTCCCCCAACCCTGACGTCACGGTCAACTCCGTCATCTTGCTGTCAGCACCTGCCCACCACACACCACGACATCCAGTCAAAAGGTGTGTTCACGAACGCAGTAAAAGAATAAAAGATAATAAAAATGAGCTACAAATCACAAATTAACCACCCCTTCCCTGCTAAGTCCAATCTTTTGATGCACGCATGTCCATTTAATCTCTTTTATTATTCTGATTCTGATTCAGCCACCTACGCACACACTCATATTTTAGGAAAGCCTTTACTTTATGTAGTTGTCTGTGTATTTCATGTGTTTTATGATATTATCAATTCAAAGTAGTTGTCTACGTGTTTCATATGTTTAAGGACATCATTAACTGAAAGTAGTTGGCTGTGTATTTCACAGGTATGATCACGAGTCGTGCGAAGTGAGTTGTGACCAGAATGAAGAGGTGTGTAAGTTTTGGACGTTGTTTGTGGATGCGGTGTGCGGGATGGGCGGGGTGGGAGATCAGGCTTGGTGTTCTCCCCACCCTCACCCCCACACACACACTCACATTCATCCATCCACTAACTCCAACAACCACCCACCCACTCCTACCCTCCATGCCCACCTACCCCCAAACCTAACCCTTTCACACACACACACTCACACACACCACAAACACACACGCACCACACAACACACGCACACACACACACACAAACACACAACGCACAACACACAAACACACGCCACACACACACGCGCACCACACAACACACACACACACACACACACACACACGCGCGCGCACGCACGCACCACACAACACACACACACACACATACACACACACGCATGCACGCACCACACAACACACACACACACACACACACATACACACACACACACACCGCCATCTTCCTCACCTCGATGCTCTTCATGATGGTCTCAAACCTGGCGTCGTTGGGCGCGTTGCCCTCTTTGGGGCAGCACATGCAACGGAACAGGTTGCCAAAGGAGAAGGCGTAATCAGACACCACGGTCTTGGTGTCGGCCAGCTTGCTGAGGGCTTCCTTGATGAAGTTGGAGCTGTCTGCCTTCTTGGGCGCCGTCTGGGGGGCCTGCTGGTTGGGGGGCGGCGGGGCTGCCGACTTCACCTGTTGACCCACACTCACATGTTTAGAAATTCACACACACACACACACACACACACACACACACACACACAAAGAGCCCGACCCACTGAACCCCAACCTTATGCCCGCAGCTACAACTCAACCCCCACAACCCTATCTCAACCCTAACAATTCAACCCCTACAACCTCCACCCAAACACCCCTTTCAACCTCCCCAAACTACACACCTCTATCAATCCAACCCCAGCTACAGCTCCAGCCCAACCCATCCGACCAAAACCACACACCCCTTTACCCAAACCCACACACGGCCCCAACTCAACCCAGCTCGCACAAACCCAATCCAACCTCCACCAGTGTAGCTCCATGCAACCCCAGCCCAACACCCAAACCAGAACTCCACACCCTTTCACCCCAACCCCCACCCGGCCCCAACTCAGCCCAACCCGCACAAACCCATTCCAACTTTCACCAATATAGCCCCATATAACCCCAGCCTAACCCCCAAAACCAAAACTACACACCCCTTCATTCAAACCCCAACCCAACTGAACCCGCTCATACCCATCCCAACCCCCTACAACCCAAGCCAAACTGCCCAACAAAAAAGTACACACCTCTTCACCCAGTCCCCACACAACCCAAAGCCAACCCAACCAGCACAAGCATATCCCAACCTTCACCAATACAATCCCCCTACAACCCGGGCCCAACACCCAACCCAAACTACATACCACGTCACCCCACACAACCCCCAACCCAACCCAACCTGCACAAATCCATACCAACCTCCACCAATATAGCCTTATACAACCGCAGCCCAGCCCCCAAACCAAACAGCACACCCCTTCACCCCAACCCCCCGCACAGCCCCAACCCAGCCCAGCTCGCACAAACCCATTCCAACCTCCACCAATATATTCCCACACCACTCCAGTCCAACTCCCAAACCAAAACTACACACCCTTTCACCCAACCCCCAACCCACCCCCAACCCTGCACAAGCCCATCCCAACCCTCTACAACCCCAACCCATCCCACCGACCCAAACTACACACCCCTTCTCAACCCCCCCCCCCCACACACACACCCACACACACCTCTCCTCCCCCCCGCCCCCCCCCCACAAACACACAACCCCAACCTAAAACCAACCTCGTACAAGCCCCAAGACAGCCAACACCAGCAATCCGCCCCGCTAAGCCTCACCTCGCGCGTTCCCCAGGACACGTTGTCCAGGTTGGCCAGGGAGTAGATGAGCAGCAGCATGGACATGGAGGGGATGGACAGGAAGTAGAGGCAGCCGTGCAGCAGGGCCGTGCACTCCATGGGGTGGAGGAGGGCGGTGATGACGAACACCCCCGCCACCCCCAGCAGGAAGGAGGTGGACACGGAGCAGAAGCCGTTCTCTGCCGCCCCGCGGATGATGCCCACCAGCACCAGCATCATGATGATCGTGTACAGGATGGACAGCACGCCCGCGTAGGCTAGCTGTGGGGAGACACGGGGCTGGATGGTCATTGTCTCCTCACTGTGATGGTCATCTTCATCATCGTCATCGTTATCTTCATCGTTATTACCATCATCGACATCATCATCATCATCAATCACAATTTCCACCAAGATCGAAGCAACAGCAGCAGTAGCAGCAGCAGCAGCTTCAACTCAACATCAGCATGGTCAGGATTTACTTTGACCATGTTTGTATAATCCGATAAGTTTGTTGTTGTTGTTGTTGTTGTTGTTTTATGAACAGCGAACTATACGTGACATTACGGTAACGTTCATCACAGTACAGAACAAAAAAAATGTCATGTACAATACACTACCGTTAAGCACAGCATAATACAGTTCAGTACACTACAATACAGCAGAGCACACTCTGCACACCACTGTACAAAACAGGTAACTCAGTCTCTAAGTTTATCGGTTCAATGATGAGTTTAAGCGAACATGAAGATGTACCACTGTATAGGTTTCGTGCGACAATCCTCCACACAACATACACCCCATGTGAACCCAACATC
>NC_134876.1:12810098-12980098 GCF_041734735.1 Babylonia areolata | reverse complement strand
TTACAAAGTAAGGAAAAAGGGAAAGTTAAGGTCGATGCAAGAAAGTGGTGGGAGAAGACAGCTACTGGAATGAAGAAGAAGAGTTCAGTGGTGAAGAACGGAAGGTAAGAAAGGATCAAATGGATGTCACAGACCTTGTAGCACAGGATGCTGCAGCCGATGTTGACGGCGGCCACAAAGAAGGGGTAGTACTCGTGGCAGCACTCGGGGCAGCTCCCCTGGTCCACGAAGTTGAGGGAGGTGAAGAGCGAACAGCTGCTGGCCAGAACTTTGTTGGCTGGGATGTCGTAAAAGAAGAAGAAAGATTTGACACATTTTTCGCTGTCGTAGCCGAAGGCCAGGGCAGCGTAACCAATGGTGAAGGCAATCTTCCACAGGGAGGTGATGAAGGTGATCTTGGTGCGTCGCTTCTTGATGGCTCGCTTCAGCCTGGTCAGGAAGGGTGTGTTTGGGGTTGCTGTCTGGACCTTGCTAGTCTGTTCTCTGGACGCCGTCCCGTTGGAATGCATGTCGGCATCTCCCTTGGTGGCGTCATCTTGAGATCCTGTTTCATTCTTCTTTTCTGCCGACGCCGACTTCTGCGAGAGGAGAAAAAAAATGGGTATTGATTATCCAGTGTGATTTCTGTACCACGTTTGCTCACAAGTATTATTGTGACTGTGTATGTATGTAACATGTTCTGTCTGTGGAAATTGTTGAGAATCTAGGAAACCAAATAATCATGATGTATCAGGTTTGTTCTTATAGATCGATTACCCATATCCTGAGTATATATATATATATATATATATATATATATATGGAAAACACGCCTGTCGCAAAACACAAAAAGAAACATTTTTTTCTTTTTCCTCATACCACTCTTGGTGAGCAGACGTAAAATCGGTGAACAACCACCACCTCGAAAATGAAATATGCATAATTTAGTAAAATAAATGACTTCTAGTGGTCTGTACGGTAGATTCGAAGATAAATCTAACTAATTAACTTGGAGGAATAGAAACGATTTATGGTGTCCTAATCACAGAATTCCAATAGATAAAAACAAGCAGCTGAAATGTGTCTTTAAAGAGTTAGAGAAGAAAAGGCAATGGGGGTGGAGTGATATATATATATATATATATATATATATATATATATATATATATATATATACAGACAGACAGATAGACAGACAGGCAGGTGGAAGGGCAGGACGGACTGACAGAGATTCACTTGCAATTATTTCAATCATCTCCCTTCGTTCTTTCATCAGTCAGGGGACAGAATGCAACAATTTCTCATTCACATACAATAAATCGTTCCTGCATCATACATAATCGCTCGTGCTCTGACTGTGAATGAGTCCACCTCCACGCACGAACGCATTAAATTGCTTGAACTGTACGAATGGGCGGATGGGAAAACGTTTGAAAATGCAACTCAACCATCAATTTCAATTTTAACAAAATACATACTTTTATGATACAGAAAAAAAATTACACGGGGATTCGAGTTTTTCTCCTAAAATTGCCTTTATGGAATACAACAACGAAATTGCGTTTCCTCAAGAATGCGCAGTGCGTTGCCACGGCAATGAAGCTATAAATATTCTCATATCTAAGTGTAAGCACCACCCAAAGAAAGAGAGAGAGAACGTAAAATGACATCCCTTTATTCATCGAAAGCGCCCGCCATCAACAGCACCACAGCAAATTTCGTCCTAATTTTTCAACACAACATTTTTCGAAACTTACCTTTCTGCCACTGACGTAATTGTCCCACCAACTAAGTGAGGTCAGCAGCATGGAAGCAGGAGTGAGCACAGCCAACGGGACGTCATCCATGACGTCGTAAGCACGACAGGACCAGACGAGCATGCTCCCCAGATGCAGCAGAACCATCACCACGTCTATCATCTTCCACACAGCACGCCAGCAGGCCTCTGAATGGAAATGATGAAACAAATCATGTCACAAGTAAACTTGCAAAATTATTCAGATCATATCTTTCCTTCACGTTCTTTCGTCACAATTACACGTCACACACACAATGGGGGTACACATACACACACACATACACACAGATGTAGGCTTACGCACATGTAGGCAAAACCAGTCTCAAAGACGTTATTGGAACCTTAACCGAAGCATCAAAGAAATTGTTCTGTTTGAGCTGCATCCTTTGAACACAAACAGAAAATGACAATCCTTTTTCTTTCTATCCAGACCCAATGCCTTGGAACTTTGAATGCTACCGTTTTTCTTCTTGGCAGGAACCAGAGCAACAGAGGATCCTTCCCCCTGGCTCGTGTCCGCCTGCTCTGCTGGTGCTGGTGGTTCCACCTCATCCTGAACCTTGGCTTCTGTCTGCAGCATCTGCAACAATAGGCCATCAGTTCACATCCGTATTTGTGTAATCTGCAACAATGGATCAACAGTTCACATCCATGTCTGCACCATCTGCAACAATGGATCAACAGTTCACATCCGTATTTGTGTAATCTGCAACAATGGATCAACAGTTCACATCCATGTCTGCACCATCTGCAACAATGGATCAACAGTTCACATCCGTATCTGCAGCATCTGCAACAATGGATCAACAGTTCACATCCATGTCTGCACCATCTGCAACAATGGATCAACAGTTCACATCCGTATCTGCAGCATCTGCAACAATGGGCCAACGATTCACGTCCATGTCTGCACCATCTGCAACAATGGATCAACAGTTCACATCCGTATCTGCAACAATGGGTCAACAGTTCACAACCATGCCTGCACCAACTGCAACAATAAGCCAGCAGTTCACATCAGTATCTGCAGCATCTGCAACAATAGGCCATCAGTTCACATCCGTATCTGTGTAATCTGCAACAATGGATCAATAGTTCACATCCATGTCTGCACCATCTGCAACAATGGATCAACAGTTCACATCCGTATCTGCAGCATCTGCAACAATAGGCCATCAGTTCACATCCGTATCTGTGTAATCTGCAACAATGGATCAATAGTTAACATCCATGTCTGCACCATCTGCAACAATGGATCAACAGTTCACATCCGTATCTGCACCATCTGCAACAATGGGCCAACGATTCACGTCCATGTCTGCACCATCTGCAACAATGGATCAACAGTTCACATCCGTATCTGCAGCATCTGCAACAATAGGCCATCAGTTCACATCCGTATCTGTGTAATCTGCAACAATGGATCAATAGTTAACATCCATGTCTGCACCATCTGCAACAATGGATCAACAGTTCACATCCGTATCTGCAGCATCTGCAACAATGGGCCAACGATTCACGTCCATGTCTGCACCATCTGCAACAATGGATCAACAGTTCACATCCGTATCTGCAGCATCTGCAACAATAGGCCATCAGTTCACATCCGTATTTGTGTAATCTGCAACAATGGATCAATAGTTCATATCCATGTCTGCACCATCTGCAACAATGGATCAACAGTTCACATCCGTATCTGCAGCATCTGCAACAATGGATCAACAGTTCACGTCCATGTCTGCACCATCTGCAACAATGGATCAACAGTTCACATCCGTATCTGTGTCATCTGCAACAATGGATCAACAGTTCACATCCGTATCTGTGTAATCTGCAACAATGGATCAACAGTTCACATCCGTATCTGCGTAATCTGCAACAATGGATCAACAGTTCACATCCATGTCTGCACCATCTGCAACAATGGATCAACAGTTCACATCCGTATCTGCACCATCTGCAACAATGGGCCAACAGTTCACATCAGTATCTGCAACATCTGCAACAATGGACCAACAGTTCACATCTGTATCTGCAGCATCTGCAACAATTGACCAACAGTTCACATCCGTATCTGCAGCATCTGCAGCAATGGATCAGCAGTTCACATCTGTATCTGCAGCATCTGCAACAATGGGTCAACAGTTCACTTCAGTATCTGCAGCACTTGCAACAATGGGCCAACAGTTCATAGTCTCGCCCTGCAGCATCTGCAACAATGGGCACACGGTACACAACCATGTCCACAGAATCGCCAACAACGGGCCATCAGTTAACAGCCATGTCTGTCCATGTTCCGCAGGTAAAAGACACCTGACGGTGACGGGGACGGTGTGGGTGGAACAGGAAATGGGGAGAGGTGTGGTGGGTGTTGTCTTCAGGCTTCGTGCCAGTGGTGCGCATGGTGTGCAACAGATTTGCTCAAAGTAACAAGGAAAATCACCTTCATGGTATTCAAAGTACGCTGACACACCAGCACACACGTACGCACGCGCGCACACACACACACACACACACACACACACACACACACAGATGCGGGTACCTTGATGAGGCCAGGGAAGAAGGCAATGTTGAGCAGCATGAGACAGCCGATGATGGGATCGAAGCTGGGCAGAACGTAGAACACCATTGTGCACAGCCCCAGAGAGTGTAATGTTTCCACAAACAATGCCTGCAACGTATCACCCACGTACGTACGTACGTGTACGCACACACACACACACACACACACACACACACACACACACACACACACACACACACACCAGGTCTGAAATGATTAACTGCCAGATAAACAATGCGTGCTGGTGAGAACTTGAAGTTTTGAATTCAGCGTATTCTTGATTAAATGTCACGGGAAAACATATTTGTATACTGATTTATTTCGGTAGTGACAAAACATCAACGGGAAACTAGTTTGATTTGATACAGAAATGGTACATGTAGGGTGAAAGTGCCCGCACTCCTCTGAAATGTTATAATACATGCAATTACCACAGAGAGATAGTGTGGCTGGTTTTCGACCCAAGATGAAGTGCCGTGTTGAATAATTTCTGGTCTGCGTTTGTGCATTTCTGTTACTGCTGATGCAAGTCTGCATATCAGTTGTGGGGTATTCCAACAAGCTTGCAGTTCTTTATTATGTATGGGGGCAGTATTTTGTCTTCTCGCAACAGGTGAAAGGAAAGGACGGCCAATACGCCCTCGAGAGCAAGAGGCCTGAACGTATACTCACAGCGAACAAAGGCCCGCAGCGAAGTGCTTCCGACTTCTTGAAGATGAGCTTCCAGAGACAGGTGATGGCGGTGAAGATGTAGGGTGAGGTGACCACCATCATCAGGGCCCACACCCACTTGAGGTTCATGCTCCCGTTGACCGTCCTTCAGCACGTGACCGCGGGGCTGGCCAGACACGGTGAAGTTCTCCGCCCCGATCCGCACGTTGTACGTCATCGTTAGGAACGTCAGGCGGGACACCACAGCTGATGCTGAAAATGTCAATAATGATAGTAATAATAATAATAATAATAATAATAAGTAGCCGTATAAAAATTATCTTATCATTACTATCATTCTGGTGATAATAATAATAATACTAACAATTATGCTGATGATAATAATGATGACAATATTGATTATAATGGTAATAATAATACTAACAAGAATAACAATAACAATAATGATAAAAGTAATGATAATAATAAGTATTAGCAGTAGTGGTAGTAGAAGTAGTATAATAAATCAACAACAACATCAACATCAACAACAACAACAATAAGAAGAAGAAGAAGAAGAAATAATAATAATAATATTAAATCTTAAGGACGGGAGAGGACAGACACTGTCATTTCAAGATATGATGTTCAATCTGCCTCTATCTGCCATCGAAAGATAACAGGATAATTGATAATGACAATCTATTATCATTTTATGTGATAATGATAATATCATATTTTATGACAAGAGACAATCTAATTAAAGTCACCGTTTTCACAGTGATTACTAATATGACAAGGATTTTTTTCCTGTCAGAACCACTGTACTACTTTTCTTTTTAGATGACCAGACTTAATCGAACCTGAAAACTACCGGTATTATCATTTGACTTTGATGCAAAAAAACATTTCAAAAGAGATTTCGCAAAGGCAATGCAATGTAACATTTTTATTGTTGTTAATTTGGGGGGTGGGGGGTTACGTGCACAAAACACGTGCAAATCAAAAAGTGGTTTTCCTCATCAGAACACCAGGTCATCTTTAGTGAAGAAAAAATCTCAAAGTCCGAACTTATCGAATGCTACCCTCTCAGCAAAATCCTACAAATGCACGAAGACGATGGTTTTACCATTTGCCGTGTTTCTGAATATAGCGGTATGCACTGGCGATAAGGAGGGTGTGGTTCGCAATCCTATCAGAAAGGTTACCTGCATTCAAAGCGGAAGAATGCGAAGACGCAGTCGAGTCTCATCCATAGATACGCCATCGAGATAATTTACAGGCCATCACAGCAAGCGGTCTGGTTCACATGTGACATTTTAAAATGAAGAAAGCTGAATTTGTATCAGAATATTAATTTTATCAGCACATGCTGTTACTATGATATAACTATTACTACGATCACTGTTAGCCCATAAATTAAATAAACTTACTGCAATTATAAACGTAAACAAGGAAATGAACTACAGACAAAAATAAGCACACGAAAAGCTGTGAAAAATTGAACAACAATAAACAGGACGAAGAAATCTCTGGGCGGGACAGTCTTTGTCAAACAGCATTTATACGAAGCAAACAACTGTGAGCGACGCGGTAAACACAAATCAGAAAAAAAAGAAACATTCAAAACAAGCCAGTTTCTGGTGTCGGGTAAGTAATGAAGGAAAGAAACACCGTTTTTTCATAAATATATTGCTGTCTTTATTATATGTGCCTTATCTCAACAACACAAAAATAAAAAATCAGGCAAGTAGATGGTACTGCTTTCTCGATTACATCCTTTACAAAGAAAAAAGAAAAGAAGAAAACATCACAGGTTTGCTTCACAGAGTCCGTGATCCATGTCTGTGTACTTCCTCTTGAGGAAAAAATAAAAGAAAATGTTTCTTCTTCTTCTTCTTCTTCTTCTTCTTCTTCTTCTTCTCCTCCTCCTCCTCCTCCTTTTTTTCATCCTCCTCCTCCTTCTTCTTCTCTTTCTCCTTCTCCCTGAACCCTATCAAAAATCACTGAAGCGCCGCACAGAACTCATCACCAGATTTCTCCAGGTGTGTTCTTTGTGTGTCAGGTTTCCTCACCTAAGACAAAAACGAAGAAGACGACAGCAACGACGAGGCGCATGAAGGCGTTGATGACTTTCCACGTGGTCTTGTCTGACATGCTGGTGCCGATGTCGTCCTCCGTCTCTCCGAACACGTCCCATGATGCAGGCCTGAGAACACACAGCTCTATGTACACAGTGAGCTGAACACCACAGGGTGTCTGTCTGTGTCTGTCTGCAGCTGTTGGCATTACAGTCTGACAGTCAGTCGTGTTCCACTATGACCATCTGAACAGCAGAGAAGACAACTGCTGTCTGGGATATATATATATATATATCATTATGGGGAGTGTCTTGCCCAAGTTAAATCCCTACTCTCTCGTCCACGAGGAGTTTTAGGACACACGGTTGTGGGATGGTTCCCAAAGGCCAACCAGTCCCCAAGGCTGCAGCACTAAGAACCAGTGCAAGATTTTCTCGCCTCCTTCACAAAAGACTAAGCGGTAAATGAATTTCCATTTCAGCTGAGAAACCATTGATAATACAGCTCTCACTTTGCTGCTGGCCCAACCGTTAGCTCAAATACCACTTCAATATCATTATAACTATAATCATCAGAGATAGATAAACGTACAGACTGACAAACAGATATATATATAGTGGATAGAAAGACAGACAAATAAGCACATATAATACATATAAATGAATCAATAAATAAATAAGTAGACAATTAATAGATAGATACAGATCGACGTGCTGACTGACAGATGTGTAAAGTGAAGAGAAGATAGGCAGAGAGACCAACAGACAAACAGAAAGACAAATAAGCGCAAATAAACCATATAAATGAACTAATAAACTAATAAGCAGGCAAAGAATAGACAGAGAGGCAGATAAATAGATAGGCAGGTGGACATTCTGACTGACAAATGTGTATTGTGGATTCTTTGACAAACAGATAGATGAACAGAAAGACAAATAAGCACAGATAATGTATAATACAAGAACTTATAAATAAATAAGTAGACTAATAATCAATAAATAGATAAATAAATGCACGAACCAACTAATCCATCAATCAATCAGCTGACAAGTTCACTTCCGGTAGGCTTCTTTCCTTCTTTGGAGACGTCGCATGTTCAAATGAATAAACCAAATAAATAAATAAATAAACAAATGAATAAATGAATGAATGAACAAATAAATAAATAAATTAACATAAAACGAATGCTTTACTTCTGAGATTGCTTTTTCTTCTCAGTGGACGGCGCAGGTTCAGCTGCAGTACCGTGCTTTACGTCTCCATTCTGTTGCTGCTGCTGTTGTTGCTGCTGCTGCTGTTGTTGTTGCTGCTGCTGTTGTTGCTGCTGCTGTTGCTGTTGTTGCTGTGGCTTGTTCTCTTCTAGTATGTCACCGTTGATCTGATTGTAGTCCGGTTCCAGGGACTCTTCGCTACAGCAACAAAGAATTGGGCGGACCAGATGTTGAAGTCAATTGGTTCACTTTTTCTCCTCCTGCATGATGTGCCTGCGCGCGTGCGTATAAGCGTGTGTGTGTGTGTGTGTGTGTGTGTGTGTGTGTGTGTGTGTGTCTGTCTGTCTGTCTGTCTTCATGTGTGTACATATGCATGCGTGCTTATCCACGCGGAGAAAGAGAGACAAGACAAGACAAGATTCTTTATTTCGAGGATAATAGATAAACACTTGTGTGCTTTTCTACATCCAGTGCCCGCCCTGAATCGGGTCCTACACTACACAATACTAAATGAAAAATTAAAGCAGAGAGAGAGAGAGAGAGAGAGAGAGAGAGAGAGAGAGAGAGTTGTTAATACCTAATGATGAAGACCAAGATCTTGTTTTATAATCTGTCCTTGCTAAACAGGCATGACGATACCAACGTAGTTGCAAACAGCGCAGCGAGAATATGTACATCAATACTAGAATCAAAACGTTGTCATAGCGTTTGCTTATCAACGTTACCTTTTATATGCAAAAACAAAACTTTGTGCAGTGATTTTTTTAATAGAAATAACAGTCATTGAACAAACAATACTAACAAAAAGCTTACAATACATACTCTTTGACACCAAGATGACCGGTGCACAGAGAGACAGAGACAGAGAGAGAGCATCAGCAAGGGATGCAACAGAGTGAATGGATTTCCTACTCATCAACGACGAAAGTCGGGTTGCTGAAGCCCTGGGTGGTGGTGTGTCTGGCAGCATTGTCGCCGGGGTGTGCTGGCGGCAAGTACATGTCTCTTTGGAACAGGGGTCCTGCTTCATACACGTTCCCCCGACTCTGAAACCGTCCACAATACAACAGGAAGATAACTGGCGATACCCAACAATAAAACCAAACAAATGTTTAGATGCATGCATGGTTGTTGGAGATTTCATCTCTCTCTCTCTCCCTCTGTCTCTCTCTCTCTCCACATCGCAATCAATCTGAGGTCAATATGAAACAAAATCAAACACATTCAAGAGTTTTTTAGACTTTTTTTTTTCCATGACTACATTTTCTGCAAGTCGGCAGAAACCAGTCTGCCCCTTCACACACTTCCCAGTGACCCCAAGCCATCTTTGATTTGAGTTATAATTCGCCTTAAAGCACAGAACCAACCACAAGCACCACTCTAGTATGTCAGTAAGCCGCCTTTGTCTTACTTTGATTACACTACCGTTCGGCTTCAGTAGTTTGGGGGGCCGAAAATAAGTAAGCACCGGCACGGTACGTGCATCCAGTCGCCGGAAGTTCCGATTAGTTGAGAGATGTGTAGTGGGTTCATCAAACAAATTTTTTTAAATATGAAAAATTTATTTTTAAAACAAAACAAAAAACTAGTCGAAACACTAACAAATGTCATTGGATTTGTTTCCAACTTGATTATGTCCTCTTGATTGTGGAACGTTTCTGAAATGTTCACGGGTGCGGTGGTCAAATGGTTTGAGCGCTGGTTTCACGCCCGAGTTCCCCGAGTTCGATTCCGATTTCACCTGGTGGGTTTAGAGTGGAGATTTTTCAGATCTCGCAGGTTAACATATGTGCAGCCCTGCTTGTGCCTGAACCCCCTTCGTGTGTATACGCACGAGGAAGATCAAATACGCACATTAAAATCATGTAATCCGTGTCAGCGTTCGGTGGGTAATGGAAACAAGAACATACCCAGCATGCACACAACCGAAAACGGAGAAATAAACAAAACGGTCATGTACATAAAAATGTTACATGTCTGTGTGAGAGTGTATTACTGAAACCTGATTGAATGACACAGAAAACAGATGATGAGCGTCCAATGGCAGCTGTCAGTCGACTCTACACAGGTAGGCAGCCTGTTGTGCAAATGACTCCGTGTTTGTCAAGCACTTAGAGCTTGATCTCTGACCAAAGAAGGGTGTAATAAAAGTAACCATATCATCATTAAAAACACCCTGGGATTTTACGCCCAGATAACAGGACTTAACCTTCATTCCAGTAACCCTGTTCACCAGTGTTTTTTTAAGGAAACATCATGAAAATGCACTTTTTGTAATCCTTGAACCGTGATCTCCAGAACAAAGTCTATTTACATTCTGAATGTCCTTTTTTCGACGGTTTGCTTTATTTCGACGCTTTTGCAAACTGTGTGACCCAACAAGATAAAGATCCAGACACTTCCTTCATCAAGGGAAAAAAAAACACCACCACCACCACAAAGCACAAAAAAACAAATAGCCAGCCTGGTGACTCCATACTACCTTGAACTCTATATGTGCGTTTCTCAGACAGGTACAGGGGGGAAAAACCCACACACGGAACAATGTTTCTGTACGATCACATTCCTGCAAAACGGTGGTTCTGTTTGGAAAATGCGAGAGATGAGTTCACAATTCAAGAGTTAATTTCACCCCTTCCCAGTGCAGGAGAAGTGACAAACCCGACATGTAGGGTGGAGTCTAAAGGAGACCACTAATGTGAACGGATCAGTATCTGCTTGCTTTTCTCCGCCACTGAAACTGTTATCATCTGTGATTTTGGATCAGCAGATAAAATAGAATGGGAACACTGACACACTGTTTCGATTGGGGTTTTTTGTTGTTTTTTTTTTAAATTTATCGTGTGTGTGTGTGTGTGTGTGTGTGTGTGTGGCTTTTACGGTTACTGATTCAAGCCTATCTTATCACTGACGGTTTTATGACTCATTGGCTATTTAAGCGGATGTGACCAACGAAAACATGCAAATCAGGAAGTAGCCGAGCCCAAATCAATCTCTCTCTCTCTCTCTCTCTCTCTCTCTCGTGTGTGTTGTGTGGTAACTGGTTTAACCAGCTTTCCACCCGACTCACTATCTTCGAACGCCGATATAACGAGAATAAAAGAATCAGGAAGTAGTTGTGCCCAACTCTCTGTGTGTGTGTGTGTGTGTGTGTGTGTGTCCCAAAATGGGTAGGTAAAGGAAAAGAAGTGTGGATTATGAACAGTTATCAATGCTTACTCTTAAAATCAAATTGTCCTTTGATTCTGCCTTGGAAGAAGTTGCCAGGAGAGTCAAAGCCAGTTACTGATATTTTCTAAACGATGTGGAATTTGGGTGGTATGAATGCTACAATGTTGTTGTTGTTTTTTGTTTGTTGTTGTTTTTTACTTTTCGTACTTAACCACTGTTATTGCATGCTGAGGTATGAGGTGGAGGGTAACTCGGTTTAAAGAAACTGGGTCTGTATATCTTTTTGCATGTGGAAAACTTTTGGGTGCGAGTCTAACATCACCAAACACAATGGCATATGGCGATACACGAAGATATCCTCTGTTTGTACACAGATCCATTTATAGTCTACGCTATTTGGTTTTCTGTACAAAACATGAACATACAACGTTTACCACACTTAGCACTTTAAACGCAGTACAATTCATCCTCATGCGATGATGGTAGAACCCAGACAATAAACTGGTCTACGTCACTTAAAAAGTGTCTGAATAGAATCGGCTTCTTTGAAGTATTGCTCAACGGAAATGCTGGAATTGACAATATGTGGGTTTTTTTAGTGTTCAAACAGACGATAATAGATTTTCAGAAGTCATTATGTCCAAACTGAATACAAGAGAAAGATTCGGTTTTTATAGATCCTTCAAATCACTTCTACAGCGAGAGCAATATTCATCAGATAAGTAATAACTATTAACAAATTCAGAAAAGTATTCAACAGATTCATGCTTGGTATTAACTATTGAATGTTTATGTTTAACGTTCGTTAATAATTCTGTGGATATGACTTGTCCTTTTCGCAACAAAATTGAAGACAACCTATATTTTATAATGCACAGTGAAGTTCAAAGACCGATTAGGGACAACACATACATGCCAACTGATCAGTCGATGTGCTGTATAAATGGTTGCATTGAAACGACGCCACAAGCGTTAGAAGAGATGAAATAATATACCTCTTCTATTCACTTAAACATAGAGAAGAATATATGACTGCCATATCATAATTTTCTTCTTTTTTTTTTTACAAGCCATTTGTTAACATGCACAAGTGTTTACATGGTGGAGGTCCAAACATTAAGATTTGTGAGGAAGGAGGAATTCTGTTTCATGTCCAGTCACATGTAGCCTGCTGGTCACTGCAGACAATTTGTTTAAGTGTTCCTTTTCACATTTGAATTTTGTCGTTTAAAACTGAAGAATTCAACTGGTAGGAGAAGAGGGGGAGGTTGTGTGTTGAGTCGGGGGGAAACAGGGTAGATGTAAGGTGTAATCAAAGATGAATAATTATTTGAAATGAATATAAATATAATTAAAGGAAATCACAATACATTTCGTAAAAAAAGAAGAAAGAAACAACTGATAATGAACGTAAAAAGTGAAAAATAACAACATTCCCAGTGACTTTTGATGAAATACTTTCGTGCTGGTATGGCTCATCAACTCACTGTCAAAAATGATATGCTTACCTGTAAGTTTACTAATACAAATGCTCTTGATATAAGGGCAATATTCAGTCCGAAATTAATCATACTGAAGTCGGGAAAATAAAGCAGGTTTGCGAATCACTCCAAAGTCTAAGTCCATTGACCAGGTTTCAAAGTTGAATGGAAACAGTTATAAAAGTGTCTTTCAAGTACATATCACTCATTTCCTTGTATGACAGTGCAATTTTAAATCTCCCCTTTCCCTCTTTCTAAAAAAAATTAAGGTTCTTATACAATGCATTTGGATATAAAGATAATGTAATGTCGTAAAAGTAATTTTTTATGGCTGTAATATGACCGGTTCTTTGATAAATAAGTCGCATCCTCTCTCTCCTTGAGTAATAAAGTTTTTGAATCTTTGAATCTCTCTGACTCTCTCTCTCTCTCTCTCTCTCTTTCTCGCTCAACTTACACGAAGCAGTTCATGATAATTAGTTGGGGAGAAAAGATATCGAAAAATTACTGCGGTTGCAAATACGTCCGTTAAAAAAAAAATACAGGAAGAAATATTGTACTGGTAGCTTTTCTCTGTTGACCGTCAACTACTCACCCTGTCACTTCGTACGTGCCCACTCGGCATTCAGACTGACCGCTACTGACCGTCTGCACAGTTATCTACCGCTTCCAGTTCACGAAGCCGCCTCGGATTTCGCTACCGGTGTCGACGGGCGCAATAGCCAAGTGGTTAAAGCGTTGGACTGTCAATCTGAGGGCCCCGGGTTCGAATCACGGAGACGGCGCCTGGTGGGTGAAGGGTGGAGATTTTTACGATCTCCCAGGTCAACATATGTGCAGACCTGCTAGTGCCTGAACCCCCTTCGTGTGTATATGCAAGCAGAAGATCAAATACGCACGTTAAAGATCCCGTAATCCATGTCAGCGTTTGGTGGGTTATGGAAACAAGAACATACCCAGCATGCACACCCCCGAAAACGGAGTATGGCTGCCTACATGGCGGGGTAAAAACGGTCATACACGTAAAAAACCCACTCATGTGCATACGAGTGAACGTGGGAGTTGCAACCTACGAACGAAGAAGAAGAAGAAGAAGCTACCGGTGTCATCATTTAAAAGTACACCCTTCTTTGTATTATGTCCCAACCTGGTTTTTTTATGTTAATAATAATGATGATTTTTCTTTTAACAGAAAATCCAAAGAATAACAAACAAACAAAAAATGAACGCCGCACCACGAGCCTGGGGAGATCACTGGATGAAGCAGGATAGGATGATGTCATAATAAAGTGAATAAAAAACAATCCAGGTCCTTATTTCTTAATTGTCCATAAGGAAGGGGGCAAAGCGTAAAAAATCAGATGGCGTGGAGTAGGAGTGGGAAAAACGTCAATCTGAATTGATTTGTGTGTGTGTGTGTGTGTGTGTGTGTGTGTGTGTGTGTGTGTGTGTGTGTGTGTGCACGAAGGGCAGAATGGGAAGGTGGACACTAATTCTCTCTCTCTGGTATTTACTTTCTGTGTGTGTGTGTGTGTGTGTGTGTGTGTGTGTGTGTGTGTGTGTGTGTGTGTGTGTGTGCGTGTTCATGGTAGGACCTAGCGGGCAAGAGGGTAATGGCATGGATTTGGTAATAATGCCCTCTGACATTTTGATCCGACAGGCTGAAGAGACTGTGGATTTTTATCCGGGTGTGTGGAGGGGGCAGGGGGGAAGGAAGGAAGGTGAGTATGGGAGTTAGGCTGAAACGAAAGACTGTCATTCCAGTCCACTATTTGTATTTGTATTTCTTTTTATCACAACAGATTTCTCTGTGTGAAATTCAGGCTGCTCTCCCCAGAGAGAGCGCGTCGCTACACTTCAGCGCCACCCATTTTTTTGCATTTTTTCCTGCGTGCAGTTTTATCTGTTTTTCCTATCGAAGTGGATTTTTCTACAGAATTTTGCCAGGAACAACCCTTTTGTTGCCGTGGTTTCTTTTACGTGCGCTAAGTGCATGCTGCGCACGGGACCTCGGTTTATCGTCTCATCCGAATGACTACCGTCCAGACCACCACTTATCGTCTCATCCGAATGACTAGCGTCCAGACCACCACTCAAGGTCTAGTGGAGGGTGAGAAAATATTGGCGGCTGAACCGTGATTCGAACCAGCGCGCTCAGATTCTCTCGCTTCCTTGGCGGACGCGTTACCTCTAGGCCACCACTCCACTACGCTGTCATTCACCCAAGGGCGATGGTGTATGTCTATTTTACTCTTTATCTTATTTTCTTTTGTTGTTGTTGCTCTTCTTGTTGTTGTTGTTGTTGTTGTTTCGGATTTTTTGGTTTTTTTGTTATTGTTTTTTTTTTCCTCACACTAATCGCTGAACCGTCATTGTGACTGCGATAAAGCATTTCTCAGAGCCCGCAGTCATCCTAAAGTTTTATGAGAAATACTCTACTGCTCTGTTTGCGTTCTTGGGACAAGGGTGCTCGTCGTTTACGGAAAATATACAGCGCAGCGTACTTGTCAGTGTCATGAAGACATCCATAATTCAGGCTTCTGTCACTGGCGGTCTTCTTCCAAAGGCGTGTAGGCGTTTTTAAAGTACCGTCATGTCAGTATGTCCCCCAGACAAAAAGTTAATGGAAAACCGATCGATAAATGATCAATAAAAATCATTATGTATAAGCAATTCTTATCAATTATTATTATTAAGCAATCATTATCAACACACACACACACACACACACACACACACACACACACACACCCGCGCACGCACGAACACACGCAGTGCCCGCGCGGAAATAATTCCAAGCCTCAATTCACTGATACACGTTATCCAACACAAAACGTGTGGGTGCGATGGGTGGGAGTGTTTTGTGCATGCGTGCGTGCACGTATGTGTGTGTGTGAGGAATATCTCTGCTGAAAAAAAGATAGCAATATGAAACTATGTGTAAAGGTGACAGGAAATTGATAAAACATGTGTATATCTACCCTCTATTTGTGGAACGCAATAGCTGTGATGGTACTCACTCTGTACATATCTGCCCGTCCCGTGTTTCTGTAGCTCTGTAGGAGAAAAAGAAAGACGTCAGTTCTAATCTCGCCTTCGTTCTTGTACAACTGCAGCAACCATTTGAAAAAAATCGGACAAACGCATGCACGACCTCACACACACACACACACACACACACACACACACACACACACACAGGCGCACACACACACACACACATTCACACACACGAGTGCTCACCCGCACACGCATACACAGAAAGACCATAAACTCACATGCGCATCTAAGCAAACGTACACACACACACACACACACACACACACACACACACACACACACACACACACACACACACACACACACACACACACACACACACACACACACATTGGATGAGTGTCCACGAACCTGGTTTCGTTGATAACGTCTCCCGTCCCCATAATCATATGGCTGGTGGAAAAAAAAGAAAAAAAATAATTAAAAACAAACAACTGATAGCAACAAGTAAACCTGCTACAACAGGATGTCTCTAATGTAACTTTTCTTTATGCGCACATGTTGCTTCTCAAACCTGACACAGTTTGTACTGTCACTATTCAAAAAATATGTGTGGGACGAATAATTTGTCCAAAGAACATGACTGCTTTTCGAAACACAGGGCCACAGGCAGACAGACAGACAAACACACACACACACGTACACGCACGCACGCACGCACACATATACAGACTCACACACACACACACACACACACACACACACACACATACACACACACAATATGCTCGCACGGAAACACCTACCCTCAGGTGCGCGCGCGCAGACACACACACACACACACACACACACACACACAACCGCGCGCGCGCAAATCGTCGCTCATACACTTACACACAACTCACACGCACGCACATACACACACACCTGCATGCATGCACTCACACACACCACATAAACACGCGCACACATACATACACGGACGCACACACGCACGCGCACACACATACGCATACGCACACTCATGAAAGAGCGCGCGTATGCTATCCTTTAATTGGTACGAATAATGAGCCTAACTTAAATATTTCACAATGAAATAGATATGCGCACACGCGTGTATGTGTATGTTGACATGGAATTGTACGTGCGCAGGTGTGTGTGTATTTTTGTATTTGTATTTGTACTTCTTTTTATCACAACAGATTTCTCTGTGTGAAATTCGGGCTGCTCTCCCCAGGGAGAGCGCGTCGCTACTCTACAGCGCCACCCATTTTTTTGTATTTTTTCCTGCATGCAGTTTTATTTGTTTTTTTCCTATCGAAGTGGATTTTTCTACAGAATTTTGCCAGGAACAACCCTTTTGTTGCCTTGGGTTCTTTTACATGCGCTAAGTGCATGCTGCACACGGGACCTCGGTTTATCGTCTCATCCGAATGACTAGCGTCCAGACCACCACTCAAGGTCTAGTGGAGGGGGAGAAAATATCGGCGGCTGAACCGTGATTCGAACCAGCGCGCTCAGATTCTTTCGCTTCCTAGGCGGACGCGTGACCTCTAGGCCATCACTCCACTGTGTGTGTGTGTGTGTGTGTGTGTGTGTGTGTGTGTGTGTGTGTGTTTTGTGTGTGTGTGTGTGAGTGTGTTTTCTTGGTGTGTGTGTGTGTGTGTGTGTGTGTGTGTGTGTGTGTGTGTGTACTGGTATGCACTGCATATTTGTGTGGGTAGCAGGACACGCTTGTGTGGGAGGATAGGGTGTGGGTGAGCGGCTGTGGTGGTCGTAGTGATTGTGTGCTAATACCGATTTTCACCCAAACATACCCAGTGATTTACGAACAACCAGGCCAGTTTCAGTTTCAGTTTCAGTAGCTCAAGGAGGCGTCACTGCGTTCGGACAAAACCATATACGCTACACCACATCTGCCAAGCAGATGCCTGACCAGCAGCGTAACCCAACGCGCTTAGTCAGGCCTTGAGAAAAAAAAAAAAACCAAAAAAAAACCAAAAAAAACACCAAAAAAACGGGGGAATAAATAACAGATAAGCTTGCATAAATAAATAAATAAATAAATAATAATTATAATATAGAAAAAGGTAGTAGTAATAATATTAGTAATACTAATAAAATGATAATAATAAAACATAACAGGCCAGACATTTAGAAATAAAGTTCCTTGCATCCCAGTACAATCCATCGTAAAATGAGTGGTCCTCCAAAATTCAAAGAAAGAAAGAGATGACGGCGAGACAAACACTTGCAATATTTCTAACCCTTTTGATGAAGGCAACACAGCACGGTGTTGTGAACTTGCTAGCCTTGAAACTGAAGGCGCTATTTCAAATCAGAATTGATTACACAGGCACTGTGCACCGAATAAAGGCAGTTGGCTATAACATGATGCGAGATAATGAGAAAAAGAAAAGAGAAGATGAAAAAAGACAAAGAGAAGAAAAAATCAAACACTGATAACGAAACCAAAGTGTACGAGTGACAAGGGCAGTTTAACTCACTCAGTACGGCCAGTCCTCTCTTCTCCTCTTCACAGACCCCTCGGATGTCCAGTGGGTGTCTGAATGACCCAACCTTTAGCTTCCGTCGTCAGAATTGTGGTATTCTTTGTCAACATTCACCTCTTCAGTATAAGAGCCTTCCGCTTGCAATATTTTGATGGTGGTAATTGGGGTGAAACGCTGTTAACGTCGTCTCTTTCGCCGTTCGTATGGAGAGAGTTAAACCTTTGTGGTCTTTTCAACCAATGGCCGCCACCCCGCCTCAGTGCCCAGACAGCCAATGACGGCTCTTCAAAACTACCGACAAGGAAATGGCATTATGCTGTGATTCTTTCAAAAAGGCAGTTGGCTATAATATAATGCGAGACAATGAGAAGATTTTTTTTTTTAATTAAAGAGAAGAAAAAATCAAACATTGACAACGAAACCAAAGCGCACGAGTTTTAACTTTGTGATCCGTTCACCCAATGGCCGCCAATCTCTAAGACTCCGCCTCAGTACCTAGACAGCCAATGACGGATCTTCAAAACTACCGACACGGAAATGGCATTCAGCTGTGATTCCTTCACAAAGGAACGGACCCACCCCAACTTCACCGAGAAAAATCACAGACAGTGCCACAGCGGATAGTGTGATCAAAGGAATAAGAGTGGGAGACCACCGGGAATCTAGTCGCACTAACAGACCGCAAACAAAGCGAATCCCTGCACAAGAAGCGTGTATGATTTATTTTATTTATGAACGCGTGAACACGAACAACGATGTTATTTTGCTTACCCAAGAGTTCTGGGGGGCTCCATAGTTCGGTGCCTCCTGGCGTCTTTGACTGCCGTAGATCTGTCAAATGAGTCCAATGCATTGTGAAGAACCGGATACACACAAAGCAGCTCTTCCATCCACCCCCGCTCTCTCTCTCTCTCTCTCTCTCTCTCTCTCTCTCACACACACACACACACACACACTAAATGTTTACGCTCACATACGCGCGGGCACCGCACAAAACATACAGACCCATTATTCGCCCACTCACTCACGAATGCATTTACCAAGGCATGCAGGTGAGATTTCGGTCGCGCGCGCGCGCGCATACATACACACACACACAAATCGCCCACTCACTCAGGAATGCACTAACATACGTATACAGACACGCCGCGCGAGACAGACAGAGAGACACAGAGAGAGACAGAGACAGAGTGAGAAAAACACAACCACCACAACAAAAACACACAACACGTGTGAAAAGAGAAACCTACCGATTGTTCAAAGCTTCTTCCCCACTCTTCCACCTGATTCTGTAAATAAAGACATACATAGATGAATAAAACATACAGAAAATAATAGGCACAGAAAGAAAGAAAGAAAGAAACACATTATTTCAGAATATTCAAAGCTTCTTCTCTGTAAATGAATATGCAAATAGATTAATAAATTACACCACACAAAAAAAAACATAAAGAAAGAAACACACCAAGAAAGAATGAGAAAAGTGAAAGTACATATTTAAAATATGAACTGATTCTGAATGAAAGAACTTTTCAATATAAAAAACAACAACAACAAAATGACAGAACAGAAAGTGTCATTTTGTTTTTCTAATGTTGATAAATTCAGTATTTTTGATATAATGCTATCCAAACGTAGAAAGTGAGTAAAGGTCATAATAAATCAAAACCAAAAAGAAAAACTGAAGTACCTATAATAGTTTTGTAGTTATATAGCTTTAATTATTTTTGTTTGTTGTCCATTTTGAATCGTTTCCATGGCAACCAGCGCATGAATTGTACTTTTTCACATTCTTTTTTACATCCTGGGTGATACCTAACAATATCCACCAATAAAAGTTAAATACAATTTAAAATGAAACTGTTTTGAAAATAGCTGTCATGTCTGGCCTTAAATGGAAAACCTATTTCTAAGGAACACGATACCAACTCCAAAGCGATCGAAGTAATACATCAAAGACATGCGCTCAGAAAGAAATCAGTATATGATATATCGTACTGAACATGAACCCCCCCGTAAAGAAAAAAAATTCTGAAAACACGCTCCTGTGATGAAAGTGGGGCGAACACGATTTTCCCCGAAACTCGATCATGATACATAGGTGGCAATAAGTGTGATCAGAGCAAAATCGATAAGAACGGTACAGACACGCGAAGTGGTGTCCAGTGACAGTCATTTGCCCCAGTCAGTGGGAAAGACCTGTCAAGTGTTTTCCCAACACTGGCGTGTCAGACGTCAGACTTCCTCGACAGCGGACATCGTTATTTGGATGGGGTGGGGGGTTGGGGGGGGGGCAAGGGGTGGAGGGGGCACACTGAGTTCAATGGCAATTTTCCCCTCAACCCATCATCCAAATTCATATTTATCCTGTTTCTATATGTATGTCGGTTTCTTTTTGTTTGTTTGTTTATTTTTTTTTATTGTTTTCTGTTCCCACCCACCTCTCTCACACACACCCTGTGTCTCTCTTAAAATTGAAATCCTTAGCTCTCTTCATCTCTGTCACACACAGACATACACAGACACAGACACACACAGTGGAGAGACAGTCAGACGAACTGACAGACACATAGGCAGACAGGCAGGCGAGACAGACAGGACAGACAAACACACAAAGACATTGAGAGAAAGACCAACGGGGAGAAGGGAAAGAAGTTGATGAGGGGAAAAGCGAGGGCACCAATACTTGTGGAAGAGATTGGATTGGATTGGATTGGATTGGACTGGATTGGATTGGATTGAATTGTATTGTATTGCATTGTTTTGTTGTGCTGTGCTGTGCTGTGTGGGCTGTGTTGTGATGTAACTTGTATTGTGCTGATCTGTGTTATGTTGTGTTGCGAAATAATATATATTGTTGTGTTGCGTTGTATTGTGTTACCTTTTTGCCACAACAAATTTCTCCGTGTGAAATTCGGGACGCTCTTTCTCTGTTGACAGCGTGTCGCCACAGTGCAGCGCCACCCTATCTGTCTGCAATTGTATTTGTTTTGTTTTGTTTTTTGTTGTTGTTTTTTTGTGTTTTTTTTTTATCAGAGTGGATTTTTCTATAGGATTTTGCCAGACGCACACTTTTATTGCCGTGGGCTCTTCTACATACAGACTATGAGTGGAGGGAGATTCCATCTTATTCTTGTCCTTCAGTAATACCCGGTGCTGTTATTTGCTGGTATTTTGTCATTGCAATGCATATACAATGTGAGTGTTTATCATTGCAAAGATTTTTTTCAATTTCGGGGAGAAAGAGATCTCTGTCTCAAGCAACGATAAACAGAATGTGGTGGAACCAAGGTAGTTTGGGGGATATATACATAGTTTATAGGTTTTAAGATTGCAAATACTTTGTTTTGTTTGTTTTGTTTTCTTACTAAAAAAAAAAAATGACGACAAAAAGGAAACTATTTTACAATTATATAATCATGATTTGAAAAGCTGTACAAAATTCCATAAAAAAAATTTTTTTAAATCACTTCAAACTTTACAAAAACAACAACAAAAATTTTTACTTTGAATATCACAAATAAAACGTTTTGCTTTAAAACTACAAATAAAACACCTTTACAGAAAAAAAGACTTTAAGAAATGAACAGATTGTACTGTGCCTGTGCACACGGCCCTCTTTTTTTACGAAGGCCATGGCCTGTGCCTGTTGCTACCCGGCGGATTTGCCAAGGCCCGCTCGTCATGTATATAATACTGATACGTGCACTGTCCCCGCCCACCGGCAAGTGTGGGGCCCAAAGGGCACTTGACACAGACAAGACACTCCTTTCCCCTCCTCCTTTCTGTCCTCTTCTATATACTCACACGTTGTTTTCTAGCACCGTGTGGGCGTGTAGGATGGGCGTTGGGAGAGACAGAGGGGGGAAAGAAGGGTGTGTGTGTGTGTGTGTGTGTGTGTGTGTGTTTTCTGTCTGTCTGTGTGTCACTGGTTTTGTACTAGTAGGTTCTTCTAAGTCCGACTCGGTTGTTAATGTTTCCGTGTCGATCTGACACATCCGTTGACTGTTTTTAGTTTAGTGTCTGTCTTTGCGTCTGTGTGTGTGTGTGTGTGTGTGTGTGTTCGGTCTTGTGCTGGTAGGTTCTTCTAAGTCTTAGTCGGTTGTTGATGTTGCCGTGTCGATCTGATACGTTCGTCAATTGACTGTCTTTAGTTGTTGTTGTTGTTGTTGTTTTGCTCTCTCTCTCTCTCTCCCTCTCCCTCTGTGTGTGTGTGTGTGTGTGTGTGTGTGTGTGTGTGTGTGTGTGTGTGTGTGTGTGTGTGTGTGTGTGTGTCTAACTATCTGTCTACAGTGACATCAACGTTTGGTTAACTGAGTAGCTAGCTGTACCAGCTGTCTATCTGGCCCACAAACATGTTTGTTAATAGAGTCCCACGTACTGATCACATTTCTCCTCACCTCCGCACTCTACATTGGCTCCCCATTGAAGCGAGAATTAAATACAAAGTTGCGTGTCTCTGCCATACTGCTTTCCACTCCGCAGGACCTTATCAGTGTTTACACTCCCACAAGAAATCTCCGCTCTTCCTCTAACTGTTACCTTTTGAAACTTCCTCGTGTCAGTACAAGAACCTATGGTGACCGTTCTTTCTTCTTTGCTGCTCCTCACATCTGGAACAACCTTTCTCATCATATCCGTGCATCTGATTCTATTTGTGCTTTTTGCTCATCACTAAAGACTCATCTTTTTAAAACCTATCTATAAGTACTCTCAGCTTCCTTTTCTCCAACACCACCCATGTCAGCTCACATTGGATGTATGTGGAGTGGGAAAGGGAGAGTGAGCGGGGGAAGGGGTTTTTGAGAAAGAGTGGTCATGAATGTTTTATGTTACTTGTAATATTTTTCTTTCATGTAAAGCGCCCTGAGCTCTTAGTGAGAAGGGGCGCTATATATATGTACATTATTATTATGTTTGGTTATACGGTCCTTTCGGCAGTTTGCCTGTCTCGCTGTCTTTGAATACGGCGGGCCAGTATGTCTCGGTGTTTGTCAGCCTTCCTGTCTCTGTTGTGTCTTCAACAACAGACAAGTGCAGTAACTCTGTTCATTCCAGACAAGAGAAGGGCAGACAGTGGTGCTTAGCGCTGCAGGGGAAATATGAAATACAGAGGAGCCAATCCAACACCTCACGACAGCATCTCAAAGCAGTACAACACGGTAGCGCTTCAACACGGCACCTCAAGGCCGCAAACGAAAGGCAGTAACCCAGGGCGATAACTCAAAACACTCAGGGCAGTAATTTCGGGTAGTAAACCACGGCAATAACTCGAGACTGGGCAGGATCTCTCAGCAGCGCCGCTTGGTAGTAGCCTATACATCCCGGCATCGCCTCAACGAATTAGATCAAAGCAGCACCTCAAAACAGCATCTCCAGGCAGCGCCTCAAGACAGCACCTCAACGCAACACCTCAAGACAGCACATCAAGATAGCACCTCAACACAGCACCCCAACGCAGGGCCTCAAGACAGCACTTCAACGCAGCACCTCAAGACAGCACCTCAACGCAGCACCTCAAGACAGCACATCAAGAAAGAACCTCAACACAGCACCTCAACGCAGGGCCTCAAGACAGCACTTCAACGCAGCACCTCAAGACAACACCTCAACGCAGGGCCTCAAGACAGCACTTCAACGCAGCACCTCAAGACAGCACCTCAACGCAACACACCTCAAGACAGCACATCAAGATAGTACCTCAAGACAGCATCTCAACGCAGGGCCTCAAGACAGCACTTCAACACAGCACCTCAAGACAGCACCTCAACACATCACCTCAAGACATCACCTCAACGCAGCACCTCAAGACAGCACCACATGTTCGGTTGTCCAGCTACAGACTGTCTGTTTTCCTTTCTGTGCATTTTGGTTTGCCTGTCAGCCTGCTTGCCTGTCGATCTCCGTCTTTTTGCCTTGCTTCATGCTGGCTGTTCCGCCTCCATGTGTGCCTGCCTGCAAGCCGCCTGTCTGTCAGTCTGTCTGTCTACAAATGTCTGTCTCTTTGGCCCGTTTTCATTTTCGGACGAGAAGAAACCCTGGGTGAACTGTCTGACTCGCCAACGTTTTACAATAATTGCACTCTTTCTTTGTGCTATTCACCTGCGAAGAAAAATAGTTTCATGGCACGCGATTGACGCGCGTGAAAAAACCTTTAAAAAGGAAAACAAAACGACCTGGAGGAGTAGGGATGGGGGGGTTAGGTGGGGGCGTGGGGGGGTATGCACATTGTTCACCAGGGCTTCTCACACATTACCGTGTGGAGCCCCAGACAAACTCCCCACCTCAACATAATCTCCTTCCGCATGTCACAAAGAGTAACACCCCAAAATTTTAATACCCCCTCATTTAAATTACAAATTCAACTTCAGCAGGTCGTTTGCGGAGATCAACAGTACTTTCTTACAGGGGGCTGGGGTTTCTCAGAAAGGGGAATGAGGGACGTACACGGAGGCAGACACAAGGAAAAACTGAAAGAAAAAGAATGTCCTGTCAGTTTCCAAAGACGCTTGCGTGAAAATTTTGCTGTAATTAACCTTCTCTGCACCTGCCTCTTCCTGTCGACTTTTAGTTTCAGCAACAACCATGGAAAACCAGCGTCGCAGTCGCTTCTGTCAGGCCTTTTTCGTTGTTTTTTTCACGCATACACACACGACTACTGCTATGACGACGACTACTACTACTACTACTACACACAAACACACACACACACACACACACACACACACACACACACACACACACACAGGGTAGTGCAGAAGAAAGACAACAGGCCAGGTCTATGAAGAGTGAGAGTGAGTGAGTGACTGCGTGAATGTGCATTTCAAGGAAACTCGAGCAAAACTCAGTTGCCTGACATTTGCTTTCTTCATCATTTCGTAACAGTCGTAAAATTTAAATTTAACTATGAAAAAGAAGCAGAACTCCCCGCGAAAATCACATTTGTAAACTGTGTGCCATGAGGGTTTGGGGAGATGAATTTCATTCCACAAATGTGTGTCAAAAGTATACTGTTCTGAGGAACAGACCTACAGTTACACCCTCCCCCCTCCCCCCAAACACACACACACACACACACTTCTCCATTGTCAATGTTCAGTCTTTGCACTTTGCAATCTTTTGGGAAAAAATCTTAAATTTTATTCACTCTAGTAAAGTCACATATTCATTTCGAAATATTTAAATCTTAAATTTTATTCACTCTAGTAAAGTCACATTCATTTTCGAAATATTTTGTTTTGATTTTGTACATGATGTATTCATATCTTGGTTGGTGATGGTAAATCTGTGCAATGTCGTTACATTTCTTGTAAGCTGGCTGGCTTTTATTGTTGACTCACTTGTGTAAACAAAGTGAGTCTATGTTTTAACCGGTGTTCTGTTGTCTCTGTGTGTGTGTGTGTGTGTGTGTGTGTGTGTGTGTGTGTGTGTGTGTGTGTGTGTGTGTCCGTGGTAAACTTTAACATTGACATTTTCTCTGCAAATACTTTGTCAGTTGACACCAAATTTGGCATAAAAATAGGAAAAATTCAGTTCTTTCCAGTCATCTTGTTTAAAACAATATTGCACCTCTGGGATGGGCACAAAAAAAAAAAGAATGAAGCCTAATTATATGCAAAGTGCATTTACTGTTATATTTGTATTTTTTGTATTCTCTAAACTTGGCACTTTGATCTGATATTCTGACCCAACAGCTAGAGCAGTCATTATTCTCATTTTTTGTTCAAACAGGAACTTCTTTTGCTAAGCATGGAAGTTTTATTTATTTTGCAAACGTTTTGGTGCAGATAGTAAAAAAGGGAAAATACTCTGTAATGCTAGGGGACTTAATTTGCTTTAAACTGATCTTTCTCATCTTAAACATTACATTTTGAAATTATACTCAATACATAAAAAGCTTGGATTTTTTTTTTTTAAGTGTATCACAAGTGAGTCTTGAAGGCCTTGCCTCTCTTGTTGTTAGTTGTTATCCTCCATGCCCTCAATGCGGTCGAAGGATTGACTTTAATTGGAAACACCTGCGTGTGTGCGTGCACACGCCAGAGCGCCTCTGTGTGTGTGTGTGTGTGTGTGTGTGTGTGTGTGTGTGTGCCCCCGCGCATGTGCATTTGCTTGCGTCCATGCGTGCAGTTTTGTCTGTGTGGCAGAAAGAGGAATTTGAGAGGGAAGGAAGAAAACATGAGAGAGAGAGAGGAGGGGGTGGGGGGGCAGACAACGTGGTATAAATCGAGATAAAAGCATGAATGGCACAGAATGTGTGACAGAGAGGTCTTGATTTTGCTCATGCTGTGCAGTCATGGGAGGTCCGGTTGAAAAGATCACAGCAAAGTCTGACAATCACGTGCCTGTCCTCGGCAGGAGGAAATCCTAATCCAAAAGAACAACCGTTCTCTTTTGAATAATCGTCAACTGTATTCATGTTTAATAGGACTGGAGAAATATGTTCACCTTGACGCACACTTTTGTAACAGGCGGAAATGTCTGAAGAAACACCATTTACGAACACACATGAATTTGGATGTTATCATGTGTTCTTAATATCTGTCTAGATGCTGCCGTTCACCTATTAACACATTTAGACAATTAACCATGTCACCACACTGATTCAATGGCTTTATTACAGCATACAAAAGTTATTTGTTTTTCTGACTGAGAAACACAATTATACAACTTTCAGAACAAACATGTAATCCGTGCTTGAAAAATAACTACGAAAGCTATACCAGTTGCTTCGTATCTTCAAAAAATCATATTCAATACGATTTCAGTCTAGAAACGATGATTGCCGAATACTGAATATTCGGGTTAACTCACTCAGTACGGTCAGTACTCTCTTCTCCTCTACACAGACCCCTCGGATGTCCAGTGGGTGTCTGAATGACCCAACCTTTAGCTTCCGTCGTCAGAATTGTGGTATTCTTTGTCAACATTCACCTCTTCAGTATAAGAGCCTTCTGCTTGCAATATTTTGATGATGGTAACTGGGGTGAAACGCTGTTAACGTCGTCTCTTTCGCCGTTCGTATGGAGAGAGTTAACATCAAGGCAAAGTTCTTAACTTAGTACTCTGAAGCTGTACCAGTTCTATTGAAGTACACCGTTTATCATTTGACTGTCTTTTCCTCACATAATAGAGTAATAGGGGTGCATTTCACCACAATACATGGTGATATTCAGGGTGTTTTAGGAGATCCCCAGCAGTCTGGAACACCAGTTGCTGAAGTCGTTCTGCAGCAGGACACGTAATTCTTTTCATAGGTTTCACGAGTTGTATGACTAATGCCTCCTCCACCCCTATCCACACCTCCATCACCCTCACGATTACGTCCGCGCGCGAGTGTGTGTGTGCGTGCGTGCGTGCGTGTGTGTGTGTGTGTGTGTGTGTGTGTGTGCGTGCGTGTGTGTGTGTGTGTGTGTGTGTGTGTGTGTGTGTGTGCTGAAATGAGATAAGAGATTGTGTATCTGTCTGAATCGATCTGTAGTGAACAGACAATAAACCAGAGAGGAGAACAAGAGAAGACCAAAAACAAACCCGTTGTTCAACGACTAACAGTTCCTTCTCCTGCACCTCTCTGTCTTCCTACTTCGTTACGACTTTCACCTCTCAGCCCTTTCAGCTCCGTGTTTGCATTCCAACAGTAACCGAATAGTATTTCTGGATATTTTATCTCTGCCAACATTTTTTTTTTCTGTTTTGAATCGTTCGGCTGTTTCAACGTCGCCGGTAAGACATGGCGGAACGGGTCATCGAATTACTCATGACTGTTTGTCCAGGGGATAGTTGTGTTTGTGGAAGACTGTGTTGTACAACGTTAAGACAAACTGACTGTTCTTCACTCGCTTTATTGGAATGTGTCATCTCGCGAAGCTGCTCAAGTTCTCACGAACGGGCACACACACACACACACACACACACACACACACACACACACACACACAGAGAGATAGATAGATAGATAGATAGACAGATACACATATTTATCACGTTTCGCACACACTGTATATGTGTACAAAACCCCATTCAGCAGAGGTAAAGGCCTATACTGAATGGATTTTCGTTTCGTTTCGTTTCGTGTCCTCTCTGTCTCTGTCTCTCTCTCCTGTCGCTAAACTCCCACGTGGTTTTCACCACCCCAGTAACACCTCAGGACACACTGAAAGAAATGTAACCAATCAACAACAATAAACTACCACTGGGACGCTCACACAGGCTCTGTCTGGTTCGACTGCATCACCGCCATTTAATACCGTGTTGACGGTGTAACAGTAGTTTTCAACTGCAAACCTTACAAAGGCGAAGAAAAACTATGCAAAACCACATCTTGAAATCTTCGATGAATACATGGGTGGAATATCTGGGTTAGTGAGAAACATAAACAAGGTCCTGTGGTGTGACCAACTGACATTCTGAAGGGCTAATGCAAACCCATATAAACGACGGGAAAGAATGGGAAGCATGCATGGATCTGACCACTTCATTTGAGCGAAGACAACGCGCGGTATTCGAATCCTGTCCCTGCCCCACCCACACCTCCAAAGAGAGAAAGAACATATAAACAACAACAACAAAACGCGAAAGATTTTTTTTTTAATTCCACAGACTGCAGAAACATATTCACTGTGTGCAACGTGGCCAGACCGAATATCGTTGGGCTCAAAATTGTCGTTTACCAAAATTGTGATATATTGGACTTTATGAACTTTTGGGTTGAATTTTCTTCTGTGCCTATCTTTGTATATGGACTATTTTTATGCATAGACAGGAGTCGTGAGAAAGTAAATACCAGAGAGAGAGAATTAGTGTCCAAGTTCCCATTCTGCCCTTCGTGCGCACACACACACACACACACACACACACACACACACACACACATATTCGTGTCGCAAAACCTCGAGTCAGCAACTGGGCAGCATCCATAGTCATTGGCGTCTAATTTCCAACTGTCGACAATTATGGGAATGAGAAAGAGAAAATTTGTCGTTTTTGGCGACAGTGTTGCGAACGAGGTCTGCTAACTTTGTGACCGGCGACAAATTTAGCAGGCAACAATTTTGGTGGAGGGTGACAAGGAAGGGTGGAGAACAGGAACGAAAAATGCCTGTTGTTCAGACTGTGTGGGCTTGGGGCACACTGCAGTAGTTCCTGCCACAGTATGTGATGATATATAATACTGCTGTATTCTATTGTTCTGTTACTGTGACCTGTCCACCCAGCGCCGCGCCGGGATTTGCCGCGCAGTATCATATCTGTTGAAGCCCACTCGTACATGTATACATACGAGAGAACGTGGGAGCTGCAGCCCACGAACGAAGATCGGTCAACAGCGTATCAGTTGTTTTTTTTTCTGCACAGTGTCAGACGAATACCTCAATATGAGAAAAAGATGCGGATTCGTGTTATCCATAACGTACTGAGATGAAAAGAACATTTCTCTCCTAAAGCATATACAGTGTCTTTGCCTTGCTATCGAAGTGAGTCGAGAGAAATATTTCTTCTCGAGTAACTTGACGTCGAACTTGAAGACCAAAATCAACAGAGCCAAAGCGGATGACAGTGAAGATATAAGGGCAGGGCAGTGGCAGCGATAGGGTCTTCGCCATAAAGAAGTCAGGGTAAGCAAACAAGAACCAAGTCCAGCCAAAGTACACAGTTTAGTACTCTCAGCTCCTCTCGTGCTGGGTGTGGGCGGGTGGTGGAGTGGATGGGTGGGTGAACTGACTGCTCGGTTAGCCGATCACTCCATCCGTGTTGGTCAGTCGGTCAGTCAATCTGTCAGTCAGTCAGTGCGTTTCGTCTGAACAAAGCCAGACGTTGTTTTTCTTGTTGTTGTTGTTTTTTTATCGAATCTATTTTAAAGAACTATACTAAGCAGTCGTCGTAGCGCAGCATAAGAAAGCATGCACGTAGTATCGTGGAATGCAGATAGAAGGAATTCGAACAGTAGAAGGAAAGACTGCATGCAGGTAGACAAAAATACCGCACACACTTAGACACAAAAACTGCGAGAACTGACGGACAAGGTGACGAAGACTTTATATAGAACAAAACATGAAGGTGAACGGTCCGAAAAGGCAAAAAGAAGCTTGAAAAAATCAAGAAAAAAAGAGAGGGAGAGAGAGACAGAGAGATAAGAAAACAACAGAGGTTTTTTTTAAGAGGGAGCCTTTGGTGCAGAATTTCCAGGTGGCCTGGGATGCCATTTGTAACTGAAAGGTGCCCCTTCCCCACCCCCACCCCACCCCGGAAGCTCAATAACGAAAGAAGAAAGCATGGAACAACAGGAGGACAATCGCTGGCTGAGGCAAAAAAAGCAGAGAACACAGCGGACATAAATAGTAAATACTTGATAAATGAACAAACAAATGAACAAACGAATGAATAAATAAATGGATAAATAAATAAATATATAAACAAACAAACAAATAAATGAATAAATAAATAAACAAACAAAGGACAGAAGACACGCGCAGTGTATCACGTGCACTTACCCCACGGCCAGGAACTTGCAATTGCCAGTTGCTCATCCTCGGTGGTATGTGTCTATTGTCTGCCCATGGATAATGTCTGCAAGTAAGAATTGAATACGTTGGTAAACACATCAGGCAATGAAACTCTCTCTCTCTCTCTCTCTCCTTCAGTCCTTGTCTTTTCTGTCTCTGGTTCCGTCTTTGTCTTTTTCTGTCTCTATAATTATGTGTGTGTGTGTGTGTATGTGTGTCTGTCTGTCTCTCTCTCTCCCTCTTTCTCTCTCTCTGTCTCTCCTATCTCACAGCTTGCTTCACGTATTTTCACAAACACGGGCCGAGCGCACCCCAGCCTGACCAAAACGTCGTGTTACTCAGTTCAGCTCATCACCGCAGCTGATCTTATTCAGCCCGTAAAAAAAGAGAACTAGATGTAACCCAATATTTTTATTTCGCACTTGCAAAGCAGGAAACGTCGGCAGTGACGGGTCCTTGTATACAGGGTTTTTTTTCTCACAGTGAGAAATAGTTCTACTGTGTGGAAGACTGAGCCTCAGTCACACCCCAGGGGGAATTCTGAAATACAAAAAACTGGACCTTTGTCTCCCAAGACGCAGACAGACTGTGAACTAAAAAAAAAAAAACCGTCAACAAACGCGCGAGTCTGACCTGAATGCAATCAGAACCCACACCTACGCTTTCTTAAGAACTTAGCAGTACAGACTCAAAGAGATAAAGAAAAGCCTCCATTCCCAAAAGGAATTTTGAAAAAAAAAACCCAAAAAACCGAACATTTGCCTCCCAAAGACTAACCCTTTTTAAAAAAAAAATATCTTTCCTTTTACCCGTTGGTATTCAATGGCATGCATAAAATAATTATATTCAAAAGTCGTCCCTAACCACCCAAGTACCCACACGCGAAGCGGTTCTTTTGTGTCTGAAGCTGTGGATTCTGGCCATGCCAACATTTAGACATATCCGGCTTCCTGGTTCTCAAATTGCAGTCACACAGTAGACACTATTTCTGATGATACTGAATGCGGGGAATACGTTCTGTCAGACACGTATGACTGCTCCCGCACTGAGTGATGAATGAATTATACCCGGTTCGTTGTGTGTGTGTGTGTGTGTGTGTGTGTGTGTGTGTTACCAGGTGGATCATGAAGGCCGCATCAATGAGATATCCCCGTTGGTCTTTTTTGTGGGTTTTCTTTACCAAGTGTATCATGAAGGCCATCTAAAAAATAAATCAATAAATATTTTTTTTTTTAAAGAAGAAGAAAACTGATGGCAGAAAATTTCAGGTAACGGATCTGAAACATTTCGCTGCCTTCACTGCCTTTCTGAGCTCTATGTATAACTGAACCCCCTCGAAATGCGGAGTGTGGCTGCCTACATGGCGGGGTAAAAACGGTCATACACGTAAAAGCCCACTCGAGTACATACGAGTGAACGTGGGAGTTGCAGCCCACGAACGCAGAAGTATAACTGAACACCACGTTTCGAAGAAAAAAGAACGAAAAGAATTGACTGAAACATGGTTCATGATCGTAGATTAGTGGGCTTGTGAAATTTGAGATGTAAGGCTTTGTTATCTGTGGCATTCCATTCCTGCCTATCGCTTTCAACAACACGGAAATGAGCCATACTGAACTGGTGTCATTCAGTGAAATGTATCTGTGATTCTCTGTGTGTGTGTGTGTGTGTGTGTGTGTGTGTGTGTGTGTGTGTGTGTGTGTGTGTGTGTGTGTGTGTGTGTGTGTGTGCATGTGTGTGTGAGGGAGAGAGAAGGAGAGGGAGAGAGAAAGAGAAAGAAGGAAAGAGAGGAAGACAGAGAGGGAAAGTGGAGAGATGAATACATAAATATATAGAGAGAGCGCGTTCTCCAGCGCGTGTGTATATATCTGTGTTTGCCTGCCTCTACGTGTGTGCGCGTCTAGATGAACGTAAGTTGCATGTATATGTGCGCGATTACACACACACACACACACACACACACACACACACACACACACACACACACTCAAAATAATTATGATATTGTCTTCAAAGGGTTCAACCACCACCACCCCACACATGCACCGCCTTTCCACTTTGCACCCCCACCCTATAAAAAAAACACATCCATACACGTTTTGTTTTCTTGGAGACATTATAGCATCAGCTAGGCGTTGTAGCCTATTTTCTTCCACACAGACCAGGAAAAGATGTTTCATCTTCAAAGAGGTCTGAGGAGTGACGTATATCTGATATTTACTTCTTTTTTTTAATATCATAGGTCAGACTGAATCATTTCTACGGTTTGTGATGCCACAATTAATGTATTTTATAAAGCCTCTCATGAAAACAAAACTACTCCAGCTGCAGTTGAAGTGGAACAACTTATTTGACAGTCTCAACTGGAAACAGATTTTTTCTCATTGCCATAAGGTCTCTCAGATGTACAGCTAAGATGGTTCCAAACCAGGCTTTTGCACAGATTACTACCAACTGAAAGATATTTATTTTTGAATAGACTAAATGAATCTCCCATTTGTAATTTTTGTGACCAAGATGAGCAGTCTCTTTTCGGCATTGTGAAAACTTTGAGATAGATAAGGAACTAGTTTTGTTTGGTATAAAAGATAATTTGCAGACAGATAAAGTGATGAATCTGGTTCTACTGGGTAAATTCTATATCTACAGATGCAAACTGCAAAATGTTCAGTCAGTTATACAAGCTTTTATTACTCTTCTGAGAAAAAGATATACTGAAGAACAGCACATAGCAAATATGAAAAGTTCAAGAAGACAGTTTGAGGAATGCTGGCACATCTACCTTCCTGTCATCAAATGTCCCCTTTATCCACTATAATCTTTGCTGTGTGCATTATTATTATCCTTACCTGCTCCCTTGTTGCTACCATGAAGGCTTTAATAACATGTATTTAATTACAATATGTGCTTTCCTACAATTGAGGCACTTGCTTGAGTGTAGTAAGATATTTACTCTGTGTGTGTGTGTGTGTGTGTGTGTGTGTGTGTGTGTGTGTGTGTGTGTGTGTGTGTGTGTGTGAACATCTGTTTGCATGAATTAAGCACGAAATGGTGAGACTCAGATGTGGAGTGTGGGTAGTAGGTGTGTGTGTGTGTGTGTGTGTGTGTGTGTGTGTGTGTGTGAGGGAAGGGGGCGGGAGGGCAACGAGTGAATGGTTTAGAAGCATAAGAGAGAAATGGCACATAGGGTCAAGGGATGAGAGGTGTAATCACACTTCTCTGTGAGACACTTGTTATTGATGATAATGATAATGTGCTCATATATATATATATATATATATATATATATATATATATATATATATCTGTGTGTGTGTGTGTGTGTGTGTGTGTGTGTGTGTGTGTGTGTGTGTTAACGTAGGTTGACAGACAGACAGAGGCGGAGATAAACGGAAGGTAATTTTGAATTTGTTGTTGGATATCAGGTTGAAACCCGATTTTGCTTGTGATAGGCATATTTCTTTTGGCACGGACTTTATCTTTCTTTTTTTGACCAACGCTCAGACATTGTAATCAGTATACACACACACACTCTCTCTCTCTCTCTAGTCATGCAACATTTGTACAACGAAATTATATATTTTGTTTACAAATGTTTCAAAAAATGATAATAATAAAAATGGAAATCATCATACCTGACAGACAAATCTTGTGCGATGGGCTACGCACTGATAATAAGTCAATAACACATAAGAAATATAAAGAAACAAAAAAGGAGAAAAACAAACAAACAGAATTTGATGGTGGGTGTGCATCTTGATATCACTGTGTTTACAGTATGGTTGGGTGGCGTTGTGTAAAGATAACATTGACGAACTTTTGCTCTCACTTTGAGCAGTCTCTGAAATCTCTGAAGGGGGAGGGGGGGGGGGGGTTGGGAGGGGGAGGGGGTCACACAGAATGATTCTGCTCCTCCTTAGTTTGGAAGAACAAGCGTTGGCTGCCTACTTGAACCGTCACGAGTCCCAAGCACTCAAGCAGTGAGAAACCAGAAGTTACATTAGTGTTCGTTAAGGAAAAGGAAAGGGTGAAGGTGATATAATCAAATAAATAAATAAGATTTTATTCAAGCTGTCAGGAGTGATGAATATGAAGCTGATTTTCTCAAGACAATGACCATGTGGTAGCTGTGTCCTTGTCAATTATATGGGACAGAAGATAATGTGGGAGAATGTTGTACAGCGACACGGGATCTTCAGGGTGAGAAAGGTAAGACTTTGAAGTGCAGAAAATTACGGGCATGTGATAGGGGTTCGTCGGGGAAGACTAGGGATTTGGGGGAAGGTGACTTGGGAAGGCGGCACAGCAGAGGGTTGGGGGTGGTGGATACAGAAAGGGGTTTGTCGAAGGTAGCTTGGGTGTACTGGTGGGTTAGGATAGATAGTGATTTTGGGAAGGGAGCTTGGAGTGGAGTAGGGTTAAGTGCAGGTAACGCGGATTACAGCAGTGGTTTAGGGGTGGTAGGGTAAAATATGGAGGTTGGGGGAGGAGTGGTAGAATATGGAGGTTCCGCTTGGGATGGGTGTAGAGTATGGAGGTTCCGCTTGGGATGGGTGTAGAATATGGAGGTTCAGGGGGGCGGGGGGTTGGGGGGTAGAATATGGAGGTTTGGGAGGGGGGGGGGGCATGGAGGTAGAATATGGATGTTCGGGGGAGGGGGGGGGGGATAGAATATAGAGGTTTCGGGGAAACTTAGAGCAGTGGCTGAGAGATTGCAATAAGGAATTTGGGGGGTGGGGGTAAGATCTTTGAAACAAACAAAAATATGTTTGAGAAACGAAATTTTTTTTTTAAATGTGCAGACAGGCAACATGAATGACTGAATGACATGGATACTTGTATAGCACCTATCCTCGGTCAGAGACCAAGGTTTAATTGCTTTACAAATACGGAGTCGTTTGCACGACAGGTGCCTACCTGGGTATAGCCGACTGAGAGCTGCATTTGGGCGCTCATCATTCGTTTGCTGTGTCTTTCAGTCACGTTTTAGTCCCCCCCCTCCTCCCCCATGTAGCTTCTTGCGTGTATGACAGTTTTGTTTTTTGTTTTATTGTTGTTGTTGCTGTTGTTGTTTCTGTTTCTTTTACCCCGCCATGTAGGTAGCCTCCGTTTTCGGAGGGGGGTGGGGTTCTTGTGTCCATAAGCCACCGAATACTGACATGGTTTCCAGGATCTTTAACGTGCGTATTTAATCTTCTCTTGCATGCGTATATACCAGAAGGGGGCTGAGGCACTGGCAGGTCTGCGCATTATGTTGACCTGGGAGATGGGAAAAATCTCCACCTTTAGCCCACTATGTGCGCCAGACAGAGTATCGAACTCAGGAAACTCGGGCAAACATCCATTCGACCACCGCACCCGTCAAATGACATGTGCCAGATTTCATTTGTATATCAACAGTTGTGACAATAACAGTCTCGAAAATTGTTTCCTACATGATGAATTACAAGAAGAATATGTTTAAACGATTGTTACGTACATAATCAGTTATGACAAGAATATGGTATCAAAGATTATTTTACACATAATCAGTCACGACAAGAATAGATAATTTGAACACTCTAAAAGACTGTCACATAATCAGTTATAGCAAGAAGGTCTCAAAGATCGTTTCATATATACCAGTTACGACAAGAACATAGTGTCCAATATTGTTTCGTACATAATCAGCTGTGACATTAATGCATTCTCAAAGATTGTTACGAACATATTCAGATGGCATGAACACACTCTTAATGATTGTTACTTCCACAATCAGTCATGGCATGCACACACTCTTAATGATTGTTACTTCCACAATCAGTCATGGCATGTACACAGTCTTAATGATTGTTACTTCCACAATCAGTCATGGCATGTACACAGTCTTAATGATTGTTACTTCCACAATCAGTCATGGCATGCACACAGTCTTAATGATTGTTACTTCCACAATCAGTCATGGCATGCACACAGTCTTAATGATTGTTACTTCCACAATCAGTCATGGCATGTACACAGTCTTAATGACTGTTACTTCCACAATCAGTCATGGCATGTACACAGTCTTAATGATTGTTACTTCCACAATCAGTCATGGCATGTACACAGTCTTAATGATTGTTACTTCCACAATCAGTCATGGCATGTACACAGTCTTAATGATTGTTACTTCCACAATCAGTCATGGCATGTACACAGTCTTAATGATTGTTACTTCCACAATCAGTCATGGCATGTACACAGTCTCAAAGACTGTTACATACATGATCAGTTATGACAAGTAACTGCGACCTTTCAACTTCTTTTTCCAATACCTGCATTGTGAGACTTTCGCGACGATATATCTGTTTCAGAATTACTGTTAATAAGCTGTGATTTGTTAATATATAATAATAATAATAATAATAATAATAAAAGCACTGGAACCACTCCAGTCTTGGTGGAGTTTGACCAGGTCGGGTATGTAGATCTGCTGAACAGTGGAGTACACTCGGGGTCATCTCTGTGTTACCCTGGGTCTGCAGTTCCCACAAATTTTCTTTCGGCCAGGTCTATGTCCCCGCAGATCTATATTCCACCATGTCTATGTTCCCCTAGGTCTATATTCCTCCAGGTCTATGCTCACCCAGGTATACATTTCCAAGGTCTAAATTCCTGCAGGTCTAGGACCACTACTGACCACGACCCAAAAGCGCCCAGATTGCGATATTTTATTACGTCTGTCCATTAGTATGTCCTTGCAGATGTTTGACCGCTGCTTGACCACTACTAACCACTACTGACCACACACGCACACACATATATATACACACACGCGCACACACACGCGCACGCACACACGCATGCACACACACCCCACCCCCACCCCAGCACACACACGAACAGAGGTGGGAGAAAGGAAGAAAAAATAAACAATGAGAATACAAGTGTTATTCCTTCAATCATGTACGAAGAGGAGGAAGGGGGAGGGTGTGATCAATCATGTTACACTAAAATTCCGACACAAACGATCAGGACTGAACAAATACTTTAAACCTGACAGGGGCAAACAAAACAACAACAAAAAAGAAAGAAAGAAAGAAAGAAATCACACAACCGCAGATACAAAGACATCGATACTGACCCAGCTCATCCCCCGCCACTATCCCTCCCCCCTTCCCCCACCCTCCCACACACACCACCACCACCACTACCACCACCAAAAACAACAACAACGAGAACAAGAACAACAAAGAGAATTCTTCACAGTCAAAACACGCACTAAATTTTGCTACAGCTCCAAACCATCTCACCTGGGTTGGTGCGAAACCTCCCCGCGATGCCAAGCCATTTCCAGCACGCTGCCACGTGTTACGAGTCACTGCTAACTCCCACGTGTTTATCTAATATATAATATATAGTATTATATATGATTATATAAACAGATTTATTAGTAGTCTGCGGCTGACTCCACATGCACAGTGTCTGACTCCATTCCTAAATGGGGGCCTCACTTTGGTGTTCATGTAGAAATGGGATACGGGGGGGTGGGGGGGGGGGGGGTAGAAGGTGTGGGGGGGATTGGCTCCTGGTTGAGAAACGCTTCGCTTAATTTGGGGCTTGCGTCCATCTCTGTACTCTGTATAATTGTCATGACTGAACGTAAGCGTCGGTAACGCGCGCGCGCGTATGTGTGTGTGTGTGAGTGCGTGTGTGTGTGTATCTCTGTGTGTGTGTGTGTGTGTATTTGTGTGTGTGTGTGTTTGTGCTTGTGTGTGTGTGTGTGTGTGTGTTTGTCTGTGTGTGTGTGTGTGTGTGTCTGTGTGTGCGTGTGTGCGTGAGTGTGTGTGTGTGTGAGAGAGAGAGAGGGGGGAGAGAGAGAGAGTGTCTCTGTGTGTGTGTCTCTGTCTGTCTGTGAGTGCCTGGAGTGTAAGATCGCGCGCACGCAGGTGATTGTACACACACACACACACACACACACACAGAGAGAGAGAGAGAGAGAGAGAGAGAGAGAGAGAGAGAGAGAGAGAGAGAAAGAGAGAGGGGGGGTTAATAACAGAGTTTAGGTTTGGTTCAAGACACCGTGGGTCATTTGACCGGTTCACGACAAAATCAACGGGTCTGTTTCAAGATCAATGGGTCATTTTCAAAATCAGTGGGTCATTTTCAAAATCACCGGGTCAGGAAAAAAACAACCCCTTACTCCTGCCAACGACGACCCCATTGGGCCACCCCACACCCCAAAATTTTGTAACTGATTTTGTATCCTGTCCACCACCTTCGTTGGTATGTGAAATGGTGTGTAGATAGATTATATAGGTAGATATCTTACACAAAAACATAATATCATGTGACGTTTCCGCAACAGCAGACCTAAAATCTCCATAACAACACCATGAGAAGAAAACACGATACTTCCTGAAACACAGTCGCCTTCCTTATTGTGGTGTGTGTGTGTGTGTGTGTGTGTGTGTGTGGTGTGTGTGTATGTGTGTGTGTGTGTGTGTGTGTGTGTGTGTGTGTGTGTGTGTGTGTTGTTGTTGTTGTTGTTGTTGTTGTTGTTGTTATTTTTGTTATTGTTATTTTTGGCATCCCACCGCCCTCCCTCCCCACGCATGTACACACACTCTCTCTCTCTCTTTCTCTGTGTGTGTGTGTGTGTGTGTGTGTGTGTGTGTGTGTGTGTGTGACTGTATGTACAGACTATGTGCTAATGTTTGCTCTGTCATCATGAACAAGGATAATACAACTTAGCAATTTCAATGCCAAAACACTGATTTATGCTTGCTGCTCTTGATAGTGAATGTCAACTTAGCAATTTCAATGCTAAAACACTGATTTATGTTGCTGCTCTTGATAGTGAATGTCAACTTAGCAATTTCAATGCTAAAACACTGATTTATGCTTGCTGCTCTTGATAGTGAATGTTCACATTATGGTCCAGTTAATACGAAAGGAAAAGTAGAAACAAAGTCAAGGCAGTACAACTGAAGGACACCAGACTGACAGTGTAACTTGCCACCTGTTTAATAGTGTGTGTCTAATACCATTGTTTAAAAAAAAATTTTCCTATGCTTTGTGGAAAATCAAAATTCCACAGTCACAAAATGCCGCTAAATTTTCTAAAACACCATCCCAGCAATTTCTGCGGACTTGTATAATTCCGTTCTTGTGTATACACAGTAAGAAGATCAAATGCACTTTAAAGTTAATATTATCTATGTCAGAATGTGTAAGTTGGGTTTTGGCAAACGAACATGTCATGAAAACCAAATATGGCTGCTCAAATTCAATGACTAAATAAAAACGGCCACGCGCGTAAAAGCGCGCTTGTGCGTATCTTTTATCAGATCTCGATCTTACTCGAAAGGGCCACACGTAAGATGCCCACGTACGCTGAAGGAATCTCACAGATTCAGACTGCAGACACGTGTAAAATGGATGAGACTGCAATTGTTCTGAACGGCTCATTCTTTCTCGACATTTGGCAGTTCCTTTCGGCGGCATGCTCCACAGTCAGGATGACGAATTCTTACGGCGAATGTCTACCACGTATTGAAGCCGTCCTCAGTCGATGAGACAGGCGGGGAAGCAAAACAGCTAACCTGGCACTGTATTCCGTCGCAGTTCACAATTCGCAAAAGACGATACCTTTGTCGTTGTTTTCACAATGTTCGTCTGTTCAATGTCGAACTACAGAGCAACAACAGTAACAATTATACGTATATTATTATTATTTCAACTTGAAACTATAGTCAGGTTTGTTTTGTTGGAAAATACAGAAATCTATCAGCAAGACCGAGTTCCTGAAAAACTGAGTCAAGTGACCGACTGGCTGTCACAGTGGGTCATTTCAAATGTGTATGCGTCAAAAGGGCGGAGCACTGTCGAACAAATATTCAACTGTCGAGTCCTCATTGAAAAACATCTACAACACCAAAAGGACATCTTTCACAACTTCATCGACTTCAAGAAGGCATTCGATCGGGTGTGGCACAGCGGCCTCTGGCAGGTACTGAGAGGCTTCAACATTGAAGTCATCCAGACCCTCTACGAACATTCCAGCAGCGCAGTGCTCCTCAACAATCAACAAGGACAGTTCTTTCGGACCACAGTCGGAGTCAGGCAAGGATGCCTATTATCCCCAGTATTTTTCAACATCTTTCTGGAGAGAATCATGCAAGAGGCCCTCGAAGACCACCACACTTCCATCACCATTGGCGGCAGGCCAGTCTGCAATCTTCGATTCGCAGACGACATCGACCTCATGGGGGGCACTAACACCGAGCTCCAGGATCTAACAAACAGATTTATTACAAGAGCAAGTGCTTACGGCATGGAGGTCAGCACAGAGAAGTCAAAGGTCATGGTCAACAGCACAACTAACATCAGTGCCAAAATAACCATGAATGGTGAGCCCTTGGAAGAAGTGACCAGCTTCAAGTAACTGGGAGCAACCCTGTCCAAAGACGGCACCTGCACAGCAGAAATCCGAAATAGGATTAATTCTGCAACGGTAGCGATGGCCAGACTGAACAGGGTATAGAAGAGCAACATCAGATTCCACACAAAATTCCTGCTCTACAAGTCACTGGTGGTCTCCATCCTCTTATATGGATGTGAGACATGGACACTGATGGCAGAAACAGAAAGAAGAATCCAAGCATTCGAAACCAAGTGCTTGAGGAGACTACTACATATCACCTACAAGGAGCACAAGACCAATGACTATGTGCGGAACCTGGTCAGCAACCTTGTTGGACCCCAAGAACCACTGCTGGCGACTGTCAAACGACGGAAGATGGCATGGTTTGGTCACGTCATACGACATAACACCCTCTCCAAAACCATCCTGCAAGGGACTGTAGAGGGAGGGCGCAGACGGGGGCAGCAGAGAAAGAGCTGGTCCGACAACGTCAAGGAATGGACCAAAATATCTATATTCGGAACACGAGAGACAAAGAGAGACAGAGAGAGAGACAGAGAGATGAAAGGGATACGGACAATTTATTCAAGGAAGGTTGTGGTCCCTTTTTTGAAAATATATTGTGATTGGTGATGAATTCAAATTCAATTTACATTCAAAATATTTATTGTCGGCTCCAAGCAATTAAAGCAGACACTGTTCTTCCGGCTCATTCAAATGCTCTTCAATAAACAACAGAGCGAAATGAAAACAAAGGAATGAGTAACCGGCACAACCTCTTTGATCACTCGCACACATATATCGTCAGGTAAAATGAAAACGTTCAGTTAAAAAAAAAAAAAAAAACATTTTAAGGTAAGAGAGAAACGAAAATAAATGACAAATACCTGTTTCTGTCTCTGTCGCTGTCTCTGTATCTCACTCACACAGCAACATACCCACCAACCCGAGTAAACACGCGCGAGAGCACGAGCGCACTGACCTTTTAGTACTTTGTAACACGGTCTGTCTGCACGATCTTTACTTCTTAATCGCGTGTGGTGAAATGAAGCTACAGCCCATTGACTTCTCAGCCATGGCACTCGTTAGAGGTCACTGCTTCCTCGTCCAGCAATAGGGAAAGTAAACTTAGCTGACAGTGCGTAGAAAAGAATAGTCCGGTCTTTCCTAACATTCTTCTTTTCCAGCGACAGTGAGGATGCCTTGGAACATTTCAATCATAAAAATGCCGACTGGAACAATTCTGTTTGCTATATACTGGTCTAAAATGTCAAACCGAAAGCAGAAACTTAAAAATAACAAGAGAGGCAAGGCCTTCAAGACTCACTTGTGATACACTTTTTAAAAAAATCCAAGCTTTTTATGTATTGAGTATAATTTCAAAATGTAATGTTTAAGATGAGAAAGATCAGTTTAAAGCAAATTAACTCCCCTAGCATTAATTACAGAGTAATTTCCCTTTTTTACTATCTGCACCAAAACGTTTGCAAAATAAATAAAACTTCCATGCTTAGCTAAAGAAGTTCCTGTTTGAACAAAAAATGATAATAATGACTGCTGTTGTTGTTGGATCAGAATATCAGATCAAAGTGCCAAGTTTAGAGAATACAAAAAATATAAATGTAACAGTAAATGCAGTTTGCATATAATTAGCCTTCATTATTTATTTTTTTGTGCCCATCCCAGAGGTGCAATATTGTTTTAAACAAGATGACTGGAAAGAACTGAATTTTTCCTATTTTTATGCCTAATTTGGTGTCAACTGACAAAGTATTTGCAGAGAAAATGTCAATGTTAAAGTTTACCACGGACACACACACACACACACACACACACACACACACACACACACACACACACACACACACACACAACCGAACACCGGGTTAAAAAATAAGACTCACTTTGTTTACACAAGTGAGTCAAAAAATTTTTAAAAAGCACTATCGATTTATGGACTATCGGACGGAAAAAATACGTGAAGAGGGGATGCGGGGTAGGTGGGGGGGGGGGGGGGGGGAGAGAGAGAGAATAGGGCAATCTTGTATCATTCTCGCCCTTTCCACTCCTAACCCAAAACGGGTGCGCCACGAACGCATGGTCCAGGTAGCATGAAAGTCTGTTACGCTTCCAACTTTGGTTATCCCTGATAATGGGCATCTCACGCGCACGTGCCCGCGTTTGTGTGCGTGCGAGTGTGTGAGTGAGTGTTTGTGTGTGTATGTGTGTATATATGCAAGCGTGTATGTTTGCTTGTGTGTGTGTGTTTGTGTGTGTCTGCGTGTCTGTATGTCTCTCTGTGTGTGCCTGTGTGTAAATATGTGCGCGTGTGAGTGTGTGCGTGTATCTGCGAGTGTGTGTTGCGCGTGCGTGTGTATGTGTGTGGGTGTAGGGGGGTGCGTCCGTGTGCGCGCGCGCGTATATGATCATGTATGTGCATAAGAGAGAGAGAGATCGAGAGATCGAACGATTGATTAATTGATAGGAAAACGTCGCAAATGGAGCTGAATATTCAATAAACAATTACAGAAATTAAGAAAGCAATAGTACGTGTGTCTTAAGAGTAACCGCAATACCAATTCAAATCAATCCGTGGAGTGAAAAGTTGACAAAGAGGAGAGAAAGAGAAAAAAAGAAGAAGAAAAAGAGTCAGACAGACTGACAGAAAAAAAGAAAAGAGACTGAGAGAGAGGGAGAGAGGTGACATATTTATAAAGAATTACTTATAAATCCAGCAACTGCAGCTGGTGAGACTTAATGTTACATGCGAGTCCAAATAAAAACGGGAGATAAAAAATATGGAGGTTGAGAGAGAGAGGGGTGGGGGGCGGTTTGGGGAGGGAGAAAGGGGTCGCTTGTTTTGTGAACTCACGTTATTTTATGGGTCAAACCACAGGGCTAGACCCCAACGGAGTGAGAAGCTTTTGGGTCGAGCTAGTGAATTGGTTTGTGAAATGAGACTTTTGTATAGTTCTTTTATATCATATTTTCTTAATTTGAAAAGGAATTTGAGAGCGACGGGAGTGGGGTTAACAAAACGAAACGAAACGAAATTTTATCTTCAGAGGATTAGGGAATTGTTTGGGGGTTTTTGGGGTTTTTTTGTTTTTGTTTTGTTTTTGGGGGTTTTTTTTACACTCGGTCCTCTTGGCAAACATTGAAAGAAAGATGAGAAATACATTTTAAAAATGAAAGCAGACTATTCACCACAGCAAAATATACGAAATGATATAAAAGAAAGAGACAGTGGGAGAGAGAGAGAGAGAGACAGAGAGAGAAAGAGAGTCAGAAAGAGACATACAGACAGAGAGACTGGCACTCAAACGTTGACATGGACGGGGGGAAGGGAGAAGAGGAAACAACACATCTGATACATTCGCTGACTCTCCCAAGCAGTAAGGTACAGGTCTTCGCTTTGTGGACGTTTGTACAGCAGCATACGTTTCGTGATTTTAATCATAAACTGAAGTTCAGAAAGTTACACTCTTTGCTCAAACATAAAAAATAATTCAAAATAATGTGTCAAAGCCTATTCAAAGCCTTGCTTTCATGGCGACCACATTTTTGATTCCCCCTCTTCTGAAGTGCCTTCGGAGGTTTCCTTTAAAACATCGGGAGATGTCTTTGGAGGGACATGATGGCGGTCTCAATTTCTGGGATGGGCCTGGGGAGTACTGAAACGGGTGTTGGTGGCGAAGTCGCTCTTTTAGTTTGGCTCGAGGACAAAACTACTGTTACTGTATGTAACGGGGTATTAGGTGATACTCTACGTATTTCATCCCAGAACAAGTACCACTGAACAGCATGGCAGCGACTCGTTACAAGTGCAGGGTCTGATCTTGTGTGTGGCCTCTTGGAGACCTAATATAGACAACAACCATGTGAACAACCAGCACTAGACTGCGGCAGGCGACCGTGGATGTGGCTGTGAAAAGAGGGATAAGCGCGGCGTGGGAATAACACCACTACAGAACTTCAATTAAGTGCAAGCATGGGATGTAAATAATATTCCGAAATCAGAATGAACGAAACAGATGTATTTGATATCAAATCATCTGTGACATGGGAAGAAAAACTAAATACACAATAAGATGGGGAAGAAGCAGGCCCTAGCGAAAACGATGCGTGCATTTAAAGTGGATTCAAATTAGAATTGGCCATAGAATACTTGTGACAAACATCATTGAAAAACCGACATGGATATCACAGATGATAAATGCAATTTTTGATAAAGAGGGGCAGTGTGAATCACTACCTATATGATTGCCAATGTTCGCTTTCTTTAATTTTGGACATAATTACAACGTATCAGAGAAAAATATGTTAACTATGCTAACCTTGATTTTAATACAGATTACAAAGGTAATTTCATTTCGAACTTAAAAAAACAGTAAAACGGATGACATATCTCATGATGATATTTTATTCGCAAAAATCTGTATATATATATGAGATGTAAAATAGAGGAAACCATACCATAACGGGGAGGGGGGGGTTGCATTTTTTAGGTTGGGGACTCAACCACAACTCTTCAACAAGGCTATACTCAGTTGTTGTTGTTTTTCTTTCTTTTTTTTTTTTTTTTTTGTTTTGTTTTGTTTTTGTTTGTTTGTTGTTATTTTTCATAATACATCTCAATCTTTGAGAGATACAGGCAAAAGTGTCGGTCGGGAGATGGAGCAATACCCCAAAAAACCGTAGGATGACTGCAGACTGCGTGGTCCCAGTCACTCCATTTGAACCCATAGCACAGTGAACTCTGGGTATGAGATGGCCACCGGTCGAAAAATCCCACAATGATAATGTCTCTTCGAACCAGGATGCAATTATTTATATACCTCTTCGTGTGTGTGTGTGTGTGTGTGTGTGTGTGTGTGTGTGTGTGTGTGCATTTTACTTATAAATACGATTTATTTGATGGATGTTCTAATATGCTGGATGTTTTTATTTGTTTACATTGTTGTGCAATACGTTATTGTCTTAACGTGTGTGTGTGTGTGTGTGTGTGTGTGTGTGTGTGTGTGTGTGTGTGTGTGTGTGTGTGTGTGTGTGTGTGTGTGTGTGCATTTTACATTTTTATACGATCTATTTGTTGGATTTTTCTTTTACATTGTTGTACACTTCCTTGTCTTAACATGTGGGTGGGTGGGGGTGAGGGTGAGTTTTAAATATTTATATTTCATTAGCTGGATGTTTTCTGTTGGTGTACATTGTTGTGCAATACTTTATTGTCTTAATGCGTGCGCATGTGTTGGGGTTTGGGGGTGGGGTTGTTTTAGTTAGCTACTGAGAGTTTTATGTTCATTTTTATGGTGGTGTCTACAACGAGCCTGTGATTGCACACGTTAATTTCCATGTGGATTAATAAAGTGTTTTTGATTTTGAATTGAATTTGAATTTGAACCCAGGTCCTCCCAATCGTCAGTCCACCACGCCGTCCTCTTCTGCACTGAGGCCAGTTTAATGTGCTATGCTGATTCAACTGCTTTGCAATTTGTCCCAGCTCTTCTTGAGAATCTCTGTTGTTGGCAAAAAGCAATCGATCACTGCTGAACAATGCATTTCTGTTGATACACTTACAGTTCCCACTACTGGTCACTGTGCCAAAGGTAGCCAGCAATATCAGTGTGATATGTATAGGTGTTATGCAAATTAGCGGGTCACAACTGTCGGCGTGCTTGACAGTATTTACCTTCGATTGTTTCTCTCTCTTTATTATCAACGAGTTTGCTTTTCTGCTCTGTAATTAATGCTAGGGGACTTAATTTGCTTTAAACTGATCTTTCTCATCTTAAACATTACATTTTGAAATTATACTCAATACATAAAAAGCTTGGATTTTTTTAAAGTGTATCACAAGTGAGTCTTGAAGGCTTTGCCTCTCTTGTTTATTTTTTTGTGCCCATCCCAGAGGTGCAATATTGTTTTAAACAAGATGACTGGAAAGAACTGAATTTTTCCTATATTTATGCCTAATTTGGTGTCAGCTGACAAAGTATTTGCAGAGAAAATGTCATTTCTCTGTCAATGTTAAAGTTTACCACACACACACACACACACACACACACACACACACAACAGCACACCGGGTTAAAACATAGACTCACTTTGTTTACACAAGTGAGTCAAAAAACACTCACACATACACAGCACTCACCTTTTTAATCCAAGGATTGCATCCACCTGCCTGTCACCACGACGTCTTCAGAGGAAAATGACAATTCCTTGTTCCTCCTTAGTTACACAAACGCACGCGCGCACGAACACCACATGCGGACACACCCGGTCTGTACCACTTGCCAGCCAGTGCAAGAATCCACGCAGGAGGGGTATCACCCTGTCGCTTCAATTTATTTTGTGTCCCACTGCGATAAGACCCGTTTTATCAAACCCACTTCTTCCGTATTTCGTCCGGGTATACCCCGAGCCCACAATCGCCAGCCTTGGTCAGACAGAATGGTTCAGCGCAGACTTTTTTTTCCCACTTTCAGAACTTTATAGGGCACGCTTGTTGGTGCTTGAGGGTGGAGTGGAAGCGCTGTCAGTAGAGGCCATGGACCACTACTTGAAGCCCCACTGGTTGTATTTTCAGTTTACGGTCCCTCTTGTGGTGTTTTCTTCAGAGGCTGAAAGATAGAACAAAAGTTTTGAACGGTGATGTTTATTGTCTGGTGTTTAGTTGTGTTGATTCAGCGCGACCTCTCTTTTTTGTCTTCCTCCCCCACCCAGCACACGTAAAAACGGTTGTAGTGTGTGTGTGTGTGTGTGTGTGTGTGTGTGTGTGTGTGTGTGTGCGTTTGTTGTTGGTGATGGTGACATTGCTGTTGTTGTTTTACTTGGATTTTTGGAAATACTTTTGCAGCTCTCGGTTCTTGTTTGTTTGTTTTTTTGGGGTGTGTGTGTGTGTGTGTGTGTGTGTGTGTGTGTGTGTGTGTGTGTGTGTGTGTGTGTGTGTGTCCATAGATTAACTGTCATGCGCCAGTACTGTCGATCAAATCTCTTTCCTTCGTCATCATGGTAATATTATCATCATCATCATGATCTCTCTCTCTCTCTCTCTCTCTCTCTCTCTCTCTCTCTCTCTCTCTCTCTCTCCACGCTGTCCATCCCCTTGCCCCTGTCTTTCTCTCTCTCTGTGTTTCCTTGGACTTGTTTTTAGTCATGCATGCTGAAACAGCCTTCATCGCGTAAAAAAAAATCGATATAGACACCTATCTACTATTCAAAAGGATGAAAGCCCTAGTGTTAAAATGAGCCCCAATAAACAGGGGGGTGGGAGTCGGGATATCCTGCTCTGCTCTAACGTTCGCAACCTGTCTGACGGGCTTCACCTGTGCGTTAACGATAAGGGGGACAAAAGGTAAAGTTTGCACAGGTAAGCCTTCCCTCCCTAACCCCCACCCCCCTCCAGCCCGACCCCCTTTTCTGTACCACCCTCTGCTTGTTCTTTACCCTCACCCTCACCCCCTACACACTCCATTTCATCCTCTGTCCTCCACATACCTTCGCCCTCTTTACCTTATCAGTGTTTGAAGTGTTTTTTCCACTCATCTTCAAAAACTGATCTGGGAGGGGAGTGGCTATTTTACGTCGGTGATTTAGAAGATTGTAAGTTACAACTCTCTAAATCGATGTTTGTTTTTCCACTCATCTTCAATGGAATGGCATTTATCGGCGTCAAGGATTTAGAAGTAAATTGCAAGTTTCTAAATCAACGAGGGAAAAAATCTTCTAAGTTACAACCTGCTGAACCAGTTCTGAATTTTTGGCACTGAAATAAATAATCCACACGATTTAAAATAAAATTAATAAAACATAAAAAAGAAACAACCAAAACCAAACTTGTAAGGTAGTGGGGGTGGGGGGGCTGATTTCGTGTGTGCGTGCGTGCGTGTGTGTGGATATGAGACAGAGACAGAGATAGAGAAAGACACAAAGATAGAGACAGAGAGGCTCTGTGTGTGTGATTACTTGTGTGTGTGTGTGTGTGTGTGTGTGTGTGTGTGCCTGCCTGCCTGCCTGCCTGCCTGCAGCGCGCGCGCGTGTGTGTTTAATAATTGTCACCAATCTGTTGAAATATTATAACCAACGACGAAAAACTACTAATGACTGATCATAATGGACTTTGTATGTTCGACGAATGAAACAAAAATCGTCACAGGTGCGACATGAACCGTGATTCGAAAAAAACATTGCAAATGGGGTCTGGAGGTTGAACACAGCATTTGTGGTTGTCATTTCTGCACACAAAAACACACATCCCGGGTCTATCTGTTTGAATCCATGTTAGATCTAAGCAAGCTCCTTCAGCTTGGAGAGCTTGAGCTACGTGAAGTCATTGGACATGTCTGGTTGACGGCTGCTGTTTTGTTGACGGCTGCTGGCTGCCTGACCATGTTTACAGTAAACTATTTTACTGTCCGGCAGACGGCTGCTGTCTCACAGATCCTGCCTGGCTACCCCACGCACCTCTCCATCCCTACCCACCCCAACACACACACACACACACACACACACACGAAAGAGTTTTGTTTCGATGAAGCAATGAAGCACATACAACAAGTTAGCACGAAAGAAAAACTGTCGCACGACTGCATCCACAAATTTTGAAATCAACGTTATAGTGCTCAGTATACCTTCAAACGATGGCCGTACAGCTTCACACAGAATAATTGTATATGTATTGGTTCAAACAAACTGCAGTCTGCTTGTTGTGTATTGCTGCATCAAGATACACATAATCATATGACAATGTGTCAAAACTCGTTATGAATCTCTCTGATCCGCAATTTTTTGTTCGTCTGCTTCTTGGGAATCTTTCACCACAGTTGTCGCCCTTTGTAGCGCGTGCAGCTTTAACACTGTTTAACACTGATTGGTCAATGGACATCCGAGGGGTCTGTGTAGAGGAGAAGAGAGGACTGGCCGTACTGAGTGAGTTAAAACAGGGGCGTGAATCATAAACCAGGTGAACATGGTTCCCGTCTTCTTCCTCTTCCTCCATCAGAGTGACCGCAGTCATCCTGTTGACTATTCTGACACTTTGAGGGGAGGTCGGAAGCGCACTGACGAAATGCTGGGCTACTGGGGGAGACTGGAGGCCCGTGACACGAACGTGGGCTTCGACCACACACAGGACAAACCGGTCATGGGGCAATGACCCGTGACTTGTTCCTGTAGATATAATCCGATGCTTCGTAGAGACGTTGGCATCAGTCACTGCCTGGTCTTCAGTTCACCAGTTTCAGAAAGCTAGATTACCCCTCCACTCACACAGTTTTCCCCATGCCCCATATTCAAAACAGTCACGGCACACAAACGACTATTTAACATGAGTGGACCTAACCGTCACCAAAGCGTACATTCAGCAGTCTTTGCAGTGTTCTGCATACCTTCGAAATTCGACCAAACATGACAAAGACAGGTTGGAAAAAGTCATTAGGAAAGCGAGCGGGATGGTGGGTATAACACAAGACACTTTTAGCGACTTGTATAGTAGAAATATGACAAACTGATACTGATAACAAATTTGAAAGACGAAACGTGCACACCCACATGATGACATTAGTAGTCGACAGTCAGACAGAAGTTGCAGGTTCAGAGCTCCACGCGCGCAAGAACATCTCGTTACATGAATTCGTTCATTCCTTCAGCCTTTCGCGCAAACAGTCAAAGCGTTGGACTGTGACACAACCCTCACCCCCACATGAACTTCACCTGCAAGCGAGTGCCTGGGTGCATAGATTTTGCGTGCATGTGGGACGTTCCCTTTTAGCAAATGACATTTCAGCCCTGTCGTCTTTTTTTTGTCTTTTTTTTTTTTTTTTTTTGTCTTTTCGTTTGGGTTGTTTGTGTGTGTGTGTGTGTGTGTGTGTGTGTGTGTGTGTGTTTTGTTTTGTTTTGTTTTTTGTTTGCTTGTTGTTGTTTTTTTGTCTGTCTGTCAATGTATTTGTATGAATGTAAGCTATGTCGTGGTCTTCATTTGATATCTCCTTTACTTTCTTTGTTGTTGGTTTTTTTGTTGTTTTTTTTTTTGTCTACAAATGTTTGTCGGCTTGTCTGTATCTGTCTCTGTACCTCTGTCTCTCTCTGTCTCCCTCTTTCGTGCCTCGGTCTCTCTCTCTCTCTCTGTGTGTGTGTGTGTGTGTGTGTGTGTGTGTGTGTGTGTGTGTGTGTGTTTAATGGATTTCATGTATCTTAATGTTTGTTTACTGAACTTATTAGCGTGATATATGTTGTGTGTGTGCGTACGTGCGTCCATGCATGCATGTGTGTGTGTGTGTGTGTGTGTGTGTGTGTGTGTGTGTGTTGCATTTAACTGATTAGATACGATTTATCTCCTGGATGTTTTTATTTGTTTAAATTGTTGTAGAACACCTTATCCTCCCAACGAATGTGTGTGTGTGTGTGTGTGTGTGTGTGTGTGTGTGTGTGTGTGTGTGTGTGTGTGTGTGTGTGTGACATCAAGGTGAGATAAGTGTTCGCCATTCTTTCTTTTACTCTCTTTCTTTCTGACGAAATGACTCGATCAGAGCCTGCTGGAAAACGGCTCATGGGTGCACGAGCGATTTATTGACTGTGCGTAGAACGAGGAAGTCTTCCTTGTGTGCGATGCGTATGTCATGGAACCCAGTACCCCTGCTGGCTGTGCTGAACGTGGTGTTATCAGCACCCCTTGCTGCCAGCACCCGGACCTTGAGCGCGTGCTCTGCCAGGTAAGCTGATAAGTAGACACGACCAGTCGATAGAGGGGTCGACATTGGCGGCTTTTATCGCCCAGTGGAAAATGATTGGCTAGGACATTATATACGGTTTTTTGGGGAGTTTTTGTTTGTTTGTTGTTGTTTTTTTTGGGGGGGTATCCATTTTTGACTCACTTGTGTAAACAAAGTGAGTCTATATTTTAACCCGGTGTTCGGTTGTCTGTGTGTGTGTGTGTGTGTGTGTGTGTGTGTGTGGTAAACTTTAACATTGACATTTTCTCTGCAAATACTTTGTAAGTTGACACCAAATTAGGCATAAAAATAAGAAAAATTCAGTTCTTTCCAGTCATCTTGTTTAAAACAATATTGCACCTCTGGGATGGGCACAAAAAAATTAAAAAATGAAGCCTAATTATATGCAAACTGCATTTACTGTTATATTTATATTTTTTGTATTCTCTGAACTTGGCACTTTGATCTGATATTCTAACCCAACAACAAGAGCAGTCATTATTATCATTTTTTGTTCAAACAGGAACTTCCTTTGCTAAGCATGGAAGTTTTATTTATTTTGCAAACGTTTTGGTGCAGATAGTAAAAAAGGGAAATTACTCTGTAATTAATGCTAGGGGACTTAATTTGCTTTAAACTGATCTTTCTCATCTTAAACATTACATTTTGAAATTATACTCAATACATGAAAAGCTTGTGTGTTTTACTCTCAGTCACAAGTGAGTCTTGAAGGCCTTGCCTCTCTTGTTATTGCTTTTCACAGGCCCGGACGGCTGCTTTCAAATGACAGTTTCTGTCCACCTTTCTCAAGAACTGAAAAACGGTTTTGCGATCTGTCAGCAGAAAGCAGTTACAGTTCGGGTTAAACTTGGCTTCAGGTTTCACATGAGCTATGCTGGTGGTTGTTTTGTTTTCTAAATGTGGCCATGCACTGTGTTTAAAAAAAACAACTAATAAATAAATAAAAATGAAAATAATATAATCAAATAAACAAACACACACACACACACACACACACACACACACAGAGAGAGAGAGAGAGAGAGAGAGAGAGAGAGAGAGAGAGAGAGAGGTTTGCATATAATATTCGGATGAATGGCATTTCAAAAAAGCGCCTCTCCAGTTCCTGACCTGTTCATGAATATAAATACCTTGGAACTATTATTGATCATAAGCTGAATTTTACACCAAATACAACTTATATTCACAAAAAATGCCAGTCTCGCATCTATTGTCTGCAGAAACTCAGAAACATCAGAGTTAATTCGAAAGTACTTCAAGGATTTTATAGATGTTTTATTGAATCTGTGTTAACTTTCTCTTTTATATGCTGGTATGGTGATCTAGCTGTGAAGAATAAGAATATACTGAACAATACTGTGAATGTGTGCAGTGAGGTCGTGGGAGTGAGACAGAACAGTTAAAGCAAACTGCACAATGTCAGAGTACGACTGTCACATCTCATGACAAATCAGTTATGCTGTTTAACTCTTTCCATACGAACGGCGAAAGAGACGACGTAAACAGCGTTTCACCCCAATTACCATCATCAAAATATTGCAAGCGGAAGGCTCTTATACTGAAGAGGTGAATGTTGACAAAGAATACCACAATTCTGACGACGGAAGCTAAAGGTTGGGTCATTCAGACACCCACTGGACATCCGAGGGGTCTGTGTAGATGAGAAGAGACTACTGGCCGTACTGAGTGAGTTAACCCCCTCCTTGTTCACCCACCCCCATCCAGCTAGAAAGCAGTGTGGATTGTGCTGATTGCACGTAATTTTCGAGTCCGTCTCAGTTCAGGCTGTCACTGAACTGAGATCAGCATCTTCTTGGCTCATCAGTGACAAGATTCTGGGCTTTTCGCCCGCGACTGTCACAGGAAGCAGTCGTGCCTGTGGTGCTCTCTTCAGGGCTGTTTGGCCCGAGTTCTGCGCTCAGTAGTGGAGATCTTTTTCCTCCGAGTGGCTCCCGTTCTTCTGTGTTCTCGGTGTTCTGTGTACTTCCAGCCTTGTGGTTATTGTGCGTCTTCTGGAAGGTAAGAGGAGACAGTTCTAACCGTGTGTTTTGTCTGTTCTTGTGTTCATGACCGTGAATGAGAGAGGGGGGGGGGGGAATTAATATTAGTAATTACAATATTTTGCTGTTTTATGTGCATTTGTAGGATGTGTATGCATTTTAGACGTAAATTTTATAAGAATGTGATAACATAATCGTTACGTGTATTGAAAGGGTTCAACCGGAAAAATCTAGATTTAAGTTTTCCTTGTGAACCCCTTCAGTTATTAGTTCTATTTGTGTGTGTGTGTGTGTGTGTAGTCGCATTATATGTGATACATAAACTAGGATATCGGGACTACCCCCTTCATCCCTTTCCATCACGTGTGTGGCTTCGTAGTCAGCCTTTGAACCGTGTTAACTGAGCGTAAGACTTTTATATGTCAGTTCTTTCTGGAATCACTTCACTGGTCAAATTTGCAATATTCTTGTGTTGGGGAAGGGGGATCAACTCGAACTTTGGTAAGATCTGGTTATTGAGAAGCTGTTTTCTGGGTATACTTGTGTATTGTTAATTTGAGGAGGGGAGGGGACCAAGAGAGGATTCTGCCAGTGTTTTATAGACGATATCCAGTGTTTGCAGCATTCCCACTTCCCTGTCCATCCACTGACTTCCCTATCCTTCCACTGGGCATCCATTGTCTCCCCTTGACCTGCCTTTGACTTCCCTGGGGTTGGTGTCGTTCGCTGCCACCGCCTTCTGCTCCCTTCCACCGCCAGAGTCTTCTGGCCCGGCTGAGTCCCTGCAAGAGGTTCTACGTTTGTCCTAGTCTTCGTCGTCGTCACTTACTGTTGTTCGTCGTCGTCACTTACTGTCGTCACTTACTGTTGTTCGTCGTTGTTGTTCGTCGTCGTCACTTACTGTTGTTCGTCGTTGTTGTTCGTCGTCGTCACTTACTGTTGTTGTTGTTGTTCGTCGTCGTCACTTACTGTTGTTCGTCGTTGTCACTTACTGTTGTTCGTCGTCGTCACTTACTGTTGTTGTTGTTGTTCGTCGTTGTTCGTCGTCGTCACTTACTGTTGTTGTTGTTGTTCGTCGTCGTCACTTACTGTTGTTCGTCGTTGTTGTTCGTCGTCGTCACTTACTGTTGTTCGTCGTTGTTGTTCGTCGTCGTCACTTACTGTTGTTGTTGTTGTTCGTCGTCGTCACTTACTGTTGTTGTTGTTCGTCGTCACTTACTGTTGTTCGTCGTCGTCACTTACTGTTGTTCGTCGTTGTTGTTCGTCGTCGTCACTCACTCTTCTTCGTCGCCACCATCTCCTACTCGTCTTCATCGTCGTCGTACGTGGTTCAGTCCCAGGCTTGTCTCCGTCTTCTACTCACCTTCATCGTCGTCGTACTCCAGTTCTGTTCCAGTCTCGTCGTCTTCATCCTACTCGCTTAATCGTCCTCGTCGTCCTTGTATGGTGCTTTAGTGCCTCCATCGTCATCAGTGTAGTGTCTGTGTCTGTTTCCTGCAGTTTTTCATTTCCTTTGAATGGATGAGTTCATTTTATTCGGGACACGATCTGCCTCCACTTGGAGGAAAGTGACCAGTGGTGATTGATTTAACTGGCGCCTTTTGTGTCATGTCTTGCATCATTGATTCATTGATTGATTTATACTTCAGTGTTGTACTTTATTTTGTTTGATCTTCGTGATTATCTGTTTGTTTTTTGTTGTACGTGCTGAATAAATATATATAAACCTTTATTCTGTTATAGTCTGTGTTTGTGTTGGGGTGTGCTGGGTTGGGTGGAGGGTTTCTAGTCTGCTCTTATACAGCGTGACAACGACAGAAAGCCAAATGCATTTAAAGTGACAGTAGCCATACGCTGGCAAATTATTACCAACTTTTACCTTCAGGCAAATGGTTCTGTGTCCCAAATTTTAAAACAAACAGAACCAAATGCAGCTTTATACATGCCTCAATTCAGCTATTAAACAGCAATAATTGATAATCAGATCTGTGATTTTTTTTTTTAATGTATGCCAGAATGTGTTTGTGGAATGTCACATCTTAAATCAACGTATTGTTCTCTGTATAGAATACGTTGCTATAGCCACTTATGACCTTAACGCAACGGTGGGAGGGGGGCGGGGGGGGGGGGGGGAGTGCGCGTCCTAGCATTACTGGTGTCCTGAGAGCCGTGCTTTGAAGCTTTCGACAGATGTTGCTGTCACCGTTGCTTCGTCCAGATGGTTCCAGTCACGAACAGTGCCAATAAAGGAGGAGTTTCTGAACTGCTCAGTCTGAGATCTGCCTACTACAAAAGAATTGTTCCTGATGTGATTGGAGATGTCACTTGTTGCGTCGTATTCTTTAAAGTCGTGAGGTTTGATGCGACGTCCTTCTTTGTGTGGAGTCAGGCGACGTCCTTCTTTGTGTGGAGTCAGGAAACCAGTAGGCGGTATGGCCGGTACCAACCCCTCAATCACCTTGTACAGAAAAGTTAGGCGTAGATCACTTCTACGTTTCTGTAGTGTTGGCAGCTGCAGGGTAGATAACATACTGGCGATGGCACCGGGGGTTCTTGTGGTGTAATCGCCAGTAATAAACTAGCTGAGAGGCGTTGGATTTTTTTCTAGTTGGTTTATATCTTGCTGTAGGTATGGGGACCAGATGATGCATCCATACTCTAAGAGTGGGCGGATGAGGGCTAGATATGTGTTTTTCTTGCAGTGTTGAGGAAAGAAGCGCAAGTTTCTGCGGAGAAAGCCTAAGGTGTTTGCTTTCTTCGAGATGTTGGCAATGTGGGTGCCCCACTTCAGGTCATTGGAAAAGATTATGCCGAGGTATGGGTTGGAAACATGTTGGAGCGGGGTATTACAGAGGGAGTAGCTGTAGTTGGAGGACTGTTGGATGCTGAGGATATAGCATTTCTTTGGGTTGAATATCATGCCCCAGTCAGAGGCCCAGGTTTCAAGTAGGCAGAGGTCGTTTTGAAGTTGTAGGTGGTCTTGAAAGGTGTTTATTTCGCGGTATAAGAGGCAGTCGTCGGCGAACAGACAGACCTGTGACTTGACGGTGTCTGGCAGGTCGTTAATGTGACACAGGAAGAGGAGAGGGCCGAGACATGTTCCCTGGGGTACTCCGGAGTCCACACTGGTTTCTTCTGATGAGTCACCCTCTATTACTACCGCCATCCTCCTGTGAGTTAGAAAGTTAGTGAGCCAGATGTTGAGGCTGCCTCTGATACCATATGCCTGCAGTTTGTGGAGAAGACGTTTGTGGGGGACAGTATCGAAGGCCTTTGAAAAATCTAAGATCGCCACGTCGACTTGGCGCTGGCGATCGAAGGATTGCAGGAAATCATGGCTGGTTAGAAGTAGTTGTGTGTCGCAGGAGTATCCGCTGCGAAATCCATGGTTTAGGTTGGTGAGTATGTTGTGTTTCTCTAGGTGTGTCAGGATATGCCGGTATATATGTTTAAGTAGCTTGCATGTGACAGAGGTGAGAGAGATGGGACGGTAATTTTCAGCTGCGTGTTTGTCTCCTTTTTTGTAGACGCAGGCGATGTTTGCGTTACGCCAGTCTGTCGGGAGGTCGCCTGTGTCAAGGGAGCGTTGGAACAGGGTGGTCAGGGCAGGGGCGAGGTTGGGGGCACATTCTTTGAGGACGAGGTTGGGAATTTTGTCGGGGCCGGGGGCTTTATGGGGGTTGAGGTCTCAGTTTGTGGACTCCTTCTGGGCTAATGTTGATATTGGGGATGTCTTGAGCAGTTTTTCATGACAGAGGGCATAGGGGTGTCAGTATCTTTGGTGAAGACTGATTTGAATTGCTGCAGGAGGATACGGGCCTTGCTTTTGCTGTCAGTGTAAAGTTGTCCTTTTTCTTTCAGGGGGGCTACACCAGTGCTGTCTTGTTTTCTGGCTTTGATGTACTGCCAAAAGGGCTTGCTATTACTGGCTTTGAGTCCTCCTTCAATGGTATTGTTGATGTGGTCTCTCTCTGCCTTGCGCATCTGGCGTCTGCACTCTTTTTGGTAGAACTTGTAGGCCGACCAGTTATCGGTTTTTCTAGCTCGAGCTAGGAGGCGTTTCTTCTTTCGCAGCATGCGCTTTAGGGATGGATTTATCCATGGAAGATCGAAGCGTCTCTTCTTCATCGTATGGGGGATGTGCCTTTCGATGGCGGTGAGCAGTGAGGACTTGAAGGTTGTCCAGAGGTCTTCTATACTGGAGCCTGCTTCAGCTTCTTTCGTGCTTGAGGCGATTGTGTCGCAGTCTGATCGGAGGGAGAGCCGGTCAGCCCTAGATAATTTAAAGCATTTTTTAGCTAGGAGGGGGGCACGTTGGGGGCGTGTGTCGGCATCTGACGATCATGTCGTGGTCGGAGATACCAGGTACTGAGATTGATGATTTTAACCAGGGATGGATTGGAGAAGAAGATGAGGTCAAGGATGTTCAGGTAGCGGGTGGGTGAGTGGTGGGCTTGGTTGAGTGTAGATGCTTGGGTGATATTAATGAGGGATTGCTGAATGAGATTGTCCTTTCCAGTAGAATGGGTGGTTTGTTTTATCCAATTTATGTGTGGGCAGTTGAAATCGCCAGCCAAAATGATCGAAAATTCCTTCTTGCCGTTTTTCGTGAGGAGGTTGAGCGATTTGTCTAATTCTTTCAAATCGTGTTCATTCCTATGGGGCATATAGAAGCAGCCTATGTTGAGGTCTTTGCAGTTCTGTAGTTTCAGTTTGGCCCACAATATTTCGCAGTCTGTAGATAGCTTTGGCTGCTCAGTGGCAGTGAGTGACTTGTGGACTAGGATGAAGATGCCTCCTCCAAAGCAGTTCCGATCTTTCCTGAACACATCATAGTCCTCGGGGAATACTTCACTTGATTTGACATGGTTTGGGCTGGGATTTTCTCCTGGTTTTATACCGTGGAGCCATGATTCTGTGTCGCATACAATGTCTGGTTGTTCAAGGTTGCAGCAAATTCAACCGTCTTTCCGAGGATCTTCCGACAGTTCAGAGTGAGAATACGGAGGTTAGTTTTTTCTGGGGAGGCCGTATACATGGGAGCTATCTGAGCGGCCTCTGGTTGCTTGATTATGGGGGTGGTTACTGTTGGTAGGAAGCGAATATGATGGATTCTTGGGTGGTGGTGTTTGGAGGGGTATGGGTAGGGTGGGTGTGATAGGCATGGGAGGAGGGGACGTCTTGTGGGGGGTCAAATCCTGGTGAGGTAGGAGTATACTGGGTGGTGGGTGGTGACTGGCGCAGAGATGGATCGTTTGCTGACGGGCTGGAGTTGGGGGGGCTGTGGGTTGGAGGTGCACTTGTGTGCAGTCGTATTTCTTTCGGGACTGGTCCGTGATGTATGTGGACAGTCTTTTGGGCTGCTCGCTCTAAGGGGAGAGAAGACAGGTGGGTTTGAGGAAATAGAGTCAATGGTGGTATTGCCACCGGACAGTGGATTGTAGTAGTTAGAGCACGATAGTTCACAGCTGTGGAATGTGAAACTGTCACAGTTGATACTGTCACATTTAGGGCATATCCCTGACGTTTGAGCGCTGTAGAAGGTTATAATCACTAAAGCACATGCCTATACAGGAGGTGTGGTACCAAACATCACATTTGTCACATGAATTGCATCGTTATTATAATCTTTTTATGTCTTATGTCTACTTTTAGTATGCTATTTCATGCCTATATTTATTCATATCCTTTAATTGATTTTGTGTTGCACATGTGTGGCTGTGATGTATGTATGATTTACTCTGTTACCTTTTAAAGTTTCTGTTGTGTTGTTATCTACTGTGATTATTTATTGTATGCATGGGTTGCCATCTAAACATTTATTGTCTTTTATGTATACATGTTGAATGACTGTGATTTCCGTGTATTGTTTATGTGTTTCAGTCAGCTTTTATATCATGGCAGCGCCTCCTACTTTGTATACTTTAGCAGGGATTGCATTGGATCCTGGCGCTTTGTCACAGGAGACTTGCTTCACTGCCTTCATCTACTGTGGGGAGGGTGTCGTGGTCCTCGTTGATCTCTACCAGGGGCAGGCGAGCAATGACCTCGTCACTGATGTTGGTAGGACGGTTGAGGACGTTGTTGAAGTGCTCAGCCCACAGCTCCAGAATCTGCTTCTTCTGTCAGCAGCTGCGTCCCATCTGCGTTGAGGAGGGGTGAGGAGCCAGAGAACTGGGGTCCGCATACAGCCTTACGCGCATCGTAGAAGCCCTTTGTATCGTGGCTGTCTGTGTAGCCCTGGATTTCATCCGCCTTCTTGCTGAACCAGCTGTCCTGCATCTCGCAGAGTTTCTTCTGCGCCTTTCTTTTGCGTAAGCAAAGGCATCTTCCTTAGCTTGTGACGTGGCGTCGTTCTGATGTACTCTGAACAGTTGATTTTTCCCTGTTATCAGTGCCTGTATTTCTTATCGTTCTTATCGAACCAGTATTGGTTTCTTCGGATTGCTGGTCCGAGATGTTCGAGGGCAGTAGAAAAGACAGCGTCTCTGAAGGCCATCCACTGTTCCTCAACGCTGGTTCCGTCTTCCTGCGGTGTGTCTGCCACTCTGCCTTCAAGGTCGTTGGCGAGTTCTTCTGCAACCTTGTTGCTTTTCAGTATAGAAACAGTCAGCCTCTTTGCAGTCTTCTGACTTTGGGGTCTTTTTATGGGCAGAATGCGAAGCCTGAACTTGGACACAATGAGGCGGTGGTCGGTCCAGAGGTCGGCACCACAGCCTGTCCCTCTTCCTGGTGATGACGTCGTCTATAAGATGCCTCGAGCGATGGTGCATCCATGACGTCTTCTTACGGGTGGGTAGGCGGAACAGGGTGTTGTTGACATGAGTGTGGTGGCACACATCTTGAGGAGCAGAAGGCCGTTGCTGTTACACTTGTCAGTGCCGTGTCTTATGATCCCTTCCCAAGCTTAGCAGTCTGTCCCTACTGTCTCCGAGAACAATGAGCTTCTCTGACTGTGGAACTGCTGAAATGAGGGTGTCGAGTTCTTCATAGAACTTGTCTTCAATGCCATCTGGGTTGGTCATGGTGAGAGCATAAGCACTAATCAGCGTTGCACTCTTCTTGTTTAAAGTTGGGGCTTAAGTGTCATCAGGCAGTCGTTGATATGGAAGCTTGGTGAGTTTACAGGCAAGGCGAGATTTGATGGCAAATCCTACACCTGCGTCTCGTTGTTCAGCGCTGCTGCGACCACTCTAGAAGAACGTGTATCCACCACCAAGTTCTATAAGCTGGTCCTTGTCTGCTTGACTGGCTAGATAGACATGTGAGTGTACGTCCATGTGAGAGAGAAAGAGAGGTTGTGTGGTGGTGGTGGTGTGTGAGAAAGAAACTACTTTGTGTGTACATGCGAGTGATTCATTGCTTGTTTTGGAGCTTTTGTCTGATCTCCGGGATACCAGGACAGCTCCATCTGTGTGGAACAGTTTACCTCACGATATTCACCACTCTTTCTTTTAATACATATATGAAAACATCTTTATGAAAACGCATATGCATAGACCTGTATCTTCTTAAAACATTCAGTTATAAGCCATGTGAACTCTGTGCCTGTGTGTGTTATCAAATAATGTAATGCGCATAGTCTTTGAATATGTTTATGCTTTTGTGTTAAACCTTTTTTCTTCCTTTTGTAAGTAATTGTGTGTGTATGTGTTTAATGTTTATTGTATCCATGGTTATTATCATTATTGTTATTATCATACCATCAACATCATTCCAGACTGTGATGACACTGTCCCACACCTGAAACCTTCACACATAATGTAACAAACTGACCCAACAGCTAAAACAAAAAACACACTGAGCTTTCAACCATTAAACCTGCCAGGAACAAAGCCAGCCACATCCCAGGAAGCCTGGGTTTTCAGTGTAAAGACCAGAAGAACACACCCAGGTTCTATTCGTTATGACCCATCTTCCTGGCAACCCTATACTCTGGGTCTGGCTGAAAGGGCTCCATGAAGAAATGGTCTGGAACAGTGATGGCATGAAAAGAGCTGTACCAGAGTACTGGGCGAGAAAAAAGCAAAATCCTTACAGGAGATCGTCCTGCCCTCAACTGTGTCCTTTCCCCTTAGACCCACAACCTGTAGGGTCACTATGCATGTGTTGCCAAATGCTGTATGATGTGCAGAGACCGCTGGCAACACCTTCAGAAACCATGCAGGAGAAACTTGTTATCACAGACACATCTTCTGTGCAAGCAGCAACATCATATTTCGTGTGGTGGGAAAGACACTCCAAAAACCCAGTGCACATCTGAAAAATGTCCCACCATTTCCACCAGCCAAATCACTATGAAGCCATTTTATGATGCATTGCAACTGGGTTGGTCCTGTCACCCCCACACACCACAAGGTGTGGACTGTCTTTAGCACTGGTGACCGTTTCACTTCCACCGCCATGTCTTTGTGACACTTCATGATGGCAGGACAAAAAAAAGTTCAACTGCAGAGAAAGGCAGACAGATGGATGAACGGACAGACAGAAGAACAGAGACAAGTATGCCTGTTACGTTTACATGACTGAATGCATTGTGAATCATTTTCTGTTTGACAAAAGAAGAAACACAGACAAACCGTGAAATGTGATATTGTGATGCTGAGTTGTCCTGGCATGTCTATGTTCTAAAGACAGACAGAATGGCGTATGTTTGTGATCTTGACTGACCTGATGTTTGAATGTTTTTGTATTAAACCAACTGAATCCAAAACAACACGGATTGCATGACAATGGTCTGAAACAGACAGCTTATGTGAACTGAGAAAAATTACAAAACAAACATCAAATCCTTGAAGATTTAAACAGATTCTAAAGAACTGTACCTGGGTCCTCTTGTTTTCTGAACTCTGGAAAATCTCATCTCTGACATCTAGTTAATAAATATGTATCTATACATGCACACATAGCAATATCTAATCTTTACTTGCCATTTTAACGGTTTCAATAAAATCATAAATCAACATCCAGATCTAAAAATGGCAAACCTTTATTATTTTTTTTTTTTTAAATTCATCTCAGTTATTAAATTATGTTATTTCCAACTGACCCATACCATGTGTAGATTCTCACCCAATCTCTTTGGAAACTGTGTTAAGCATATCTGAACTTGCACACCGATGGTAAAGCAGATAGCAGTCACACAGATTTTACATCCATTACATGTACTTTTGGTTGGTATTGAGAGAAAAAAATACACACAAAATATGCCACTCAAGCAAATTTCTCATGACTAGATTCACTGTGATTTTTCTTTTTAAGAACTTTGGGTGTAAGTTCATCACTAAGATGATGAGAATGATGACAATGCTAATGTAAAGATTCATGTAGGTTAAGATAACATATAGTGTACTCTGTGCTTTTTTTCATAATACATATGACATCAAAAGATACAGACACTCAAAAGTGTTGTTTAGGAAAACTGAGCAACACAGTCAAAGATGCATTATGGAGGGGATGACAACTGCATAGTCCCGTCTTTCCATTTGAGACAGAGCATACTCATTTCTGGGAAGAAGCTGGCTACATGTTGAAAATCCGACGGGCGCAATAGCCGAGTGGTTAAAGCATTGGACTGTCAATCTGAGGGTCCCGGGTTCGAATCACGGTGACGGCGCCTGGTGGGTAAAGGGTGGAGATTTTTACGATCTCCCAGGTCAACATATGTGCAGACCTGCTAGTGCCTGAACCCCCTTCGTGTGTATATGCAAGCAGAAGATCAAATACGCACGTTAAAGATCCTGTAATCCATGTCAGCGTTCGGTGGGTTATGGAAACAAGAACATACCCAGCATGCACACCCCTGAAAACGGAGTATGGCTGCCTACATGGCGGAGTAAAAACGGTCATACACGTAAAAGCCCACTCGTGTGCATACGAGTGAACGCAGATGATGATGATGTTGAAAATCCTACAATGAAGTCCCTCTGATGGGGTTCGAACTTGTGCCCTCTCAGTCGTCAGTACATGATACTGTTTTACATGTCAGCAAGATTCCACTGTAACTTCTGTTCCTTATAGATAACCCTGATTTTAGAGATAAGTTATTTCCATCCCTCTTTCCTCGTGAAATACTTAGCTTCTTTGTAACAGATGCAACCCTCTGCTTACAGGATTCCTGTGGGATTTTTTGAGTGAAAACTCACACTCTGTCTAAAAGAATTTTGCACACACACACACACACACACACACATTCACAAACACACACAACCAATATGCACATGCATTCAAGCAATCACTCTTATGGCAGCCATTACTGCAGACAAAATCATAATGAAGTTATATCAGGTATTCAGCAATATTTTGTATCATTCAAATGAATCATAAGAAACTGAAAATGCACATGTATGCTGAAGCAACCTACTGCCCTTGAAAAGCAAATAGTAATAATCAAAATTAAAAAAACAAAAAAACACTTCTCATGCAATGGAACTCTTGTTCATTCTCTTTTACTATTCAGTATAACAATCATTTCTAGACTGCAAATAACATAATCCAAGTAATACCCTCCCCCCCACCCCCCCAAAAAACATCATTAAGTTACCCACAGCATCAAACTGGTTTTTTCAACAATACAAAGCATGTTCATTTTACTCAACAAATCTTTAATATTCCTCTTATTTTCAGAACCATTCAAGTATAAACAAATGCCAAATAGTTGTTGGCAAAAATAATCTATCAAAAAAAAAAAAAAAGGGGAACAGACAATAAATCAAATAATTTAGCAGTCCAGACATCACAGGAACACAAGGTAGCTTTCTGAATCTGCCAGCTGCTTCAATCACACAATGCCAGCACTGGCATCAGTCTGTACAGTCTTCAATCCGATGGGAGAAAGCAGCAACAGCAGCGTCAGATGGACGGAAGTGGAGGACAAGAGGAGAGGTGTCATCGCCAGGATTTGGAGGACTTGGAGATTTTGGTGCTCCTGCTGGTGGCTGGCTGGGAGCCTGCCTGCTGGGGGGCCTTGGGACGGATGGTCAGCTTGCCCTGTCCTGGAAGTCCAACAGGCAATGATATTGTGTTGTGTTGTATTACTCTTTTGTCACAACAGATTTCTCTGTGTGAAATTCCGGCTGCTCTCCGTAGAGAGAGAGTGTCGCTACACTGAGAGCACCACCAATTTTTTGGTAATTTTTTTGCCTACCAGTTTTATTTGTTTTCCTACTGAAGATTTTCCTACAGTATTTTGCCAAGGACAACCCTTTTGTTGCCATGGGTTCTTTTACGTGCACTACATGCATGCTTCATACAAGACCTTGGTTTATTGTCTCATCCAAATAATCAGCTCCCATACCAGTCAAGGTCTAGTGGAAGGGGGCAAGTAAAAATCACCGTCCATATATGGGATTCGAACCTGTGCACACTCACTGTCTAGTCAGGCAAGTTACAAGCAGGCCACAACTCCACTTATGTTCCACGTACAGACAACTCGTTGTTCTTAACCTTGTATGTTGGAAGACACAGTTAATGATCTAGAATGTCCACATCCACCTGTTTTACTGCTGCCAGTAAGCTTTCTATGTGTGTTAATGATTTTTTGCTTTTTATCACCCACTTTTTCTTCAGCTGTTTACCTCAACAGGTGGTTTTTTTTGTGTGTGTTTTTTTGGGGTGGGGCGGGGTGAGGGGAGGGGTGGGGTATGTTACATGTTAAGAGATCTTCATATTCTGAACTTCCCTCTGAATTACGTGTGCACATAAAACAAAGACATAAAACAGTGTTCTGTTCAATGTTGATACAACACAACCCATTTGAGCAGTGTGTTTTTAGATATGATCAGAGTTCAAGAAGGTAAATTTCTCGGAATGTTTGGCAGACGATTCTGACAACTGGATATGAACATATGACATGATTGTAAGCGCACAAACATAACACACAGACACACATACACAATCACACATGCATACAACATACACAACCTTCAAGAAAAATGGAATGTTTGTAGAAGTTTGTGTTTCTGTCTACATTTCTTTTCTCCACACACTCTGGTCACACTAGTTCCAAACCCGGTCAAAAACCAGAAGCAAGGTACAATCTAGACTGGAAAAAGAAAGAGAATATCGGGTTTAATACTCAGAAAAAAAAAACCCAAGATAATCACAACTGTAAGAGTTTCTCTTTCTTTATGACATTATCGTGAATCATATCATTAAAAGCATACAGACCAGTGTCTGTGACGTGAGCACTGGCAGGAGCATGGGAAGAAGAGGTGGTGGTGGTGGTGGAGGTTCTCTTGCCTCGGGCGAAGGTGGATCGCTCTGGGGCTGTCTGGGGACGCTCCACCTCCGACCTTCAACAACCAACACTGCATGGTCAGCCACACAGCCAACACAGGAGAGAGACACCCAGCAAGACTAGTAAAGAGGCAGACAAAGTGAAAGATTGTATCGGACAAGTTTGCATACATGTGAGTAGTGTGTGTGTGTGTGTGTGTGTGTGTGTGTGTGTGTCTGTGTGTGTGTGTGTCTGTGTGTGTGTGTGAGAGAGAAAGTCAAAAATTTATTTCATGATGGTAATTGAATAAGCAACAACTATTTTCTTTTTAAATCAAGCCATCTGAGTGTGCCACAACTTTTTGAGTGTGTGTGTGTGTGTGTGTGTGTATGTGTGTGTGTGTGTGCATAGGTGTGTTGTGTTGGTGTGTGTTAGTGTGCGGGTCTGAGCATATGTGTGTGTGTGTGTGTGTGTGTGTGTCCGTACACACTGAAAAATTGAAATGAAAAAAAAATTCTGTTTACGCATTTTTCATGAAATTGTATGATTTCCTAAACTTTTCCCTAACAGGGTGAGTTACAGACTTACATAAAATTCTAAAGAGCAGCAAATGAAATGCTGGATATCAGGTAGCTATGATTCTCATCCCTGGCAAAACTACAAGGATATTAACCCTGTCCATCAGTTCAATCCAGGGTACAGATGTTGAACTGTTATTACTTCCCTTTAATTGTAGCTGGTAACAATGGATGTGTCCCTAGCACATGTGCTAGGGCACAGTAATAATGCTAACAACAGCAGTCAACTACATAAAAAAAAGGGTGGTGCTGTAGTGTAGCGACACGCTCACCCTGGGGAGAGCAGCCCGAATTTCACACAGAGAAATGTGTTGTGATAAAAAGGAATACAAACACAATAAATACAAATAATGTGATAAAGTTCCGATGTTTACAAACCAAATCTGCTATCCACTGTGTTTCATGGACTACCATACCAAATTTGTCTACCGACAGTAACTTTTCATAAGTTTTTATTCTCAGGTTAATTATATACAGAAAACAGGTTTTGCAGTATTTTTATGGTCTTATATTCTAAAAAGAGTGTTTGTGTGTGTGCGTTAAATATGGTTCATTGCACTGAATACATTTTTGTGGAAACATAACCTAACATACTAGGATAGCCAACAGGCTGACACAACAATGCACTGTGGACAGACACAGTCTGTTTCACACTGGTTCATGTTCACCCACATACACACGCCTAATCACATTAATTTCTGTAGAAAACCCGAGCTAAAAAATGACGCCATGAAAGCCATTTGAATGAAAGAAACCCTTGAATCAGAAAGGCTGGCAACCCTGTATTGTATTGTATTGTATATTGTATTGTATTGTACTACTCTTTGTCACAACAGATTTCTCTGTGTAAAATGCAGGCTGCTCTCCACAGGGACAGCATGCTGCTACAGCGTAGGGCCATCCTTTTTTTTTTTCCCACAAGCGCATTTGTCTCCTATTAAAGTGGATTTTTCTATGGAACTGCCATGGACAACCGTTTTGTTGCTATGAGTTCTTTTACATGTCAAAGTGCATGCTACACATGGGACCTTGGTTTGTTGTCTCATCCAAATGACTACATCACCACCACCACCCATCTTTAATGTAAATAGCTAAAGAAAACTTTTTTAAATCATCTTTGCTCTATCAGCTCCACAGCAACCTCAAGGTAAGGCAGGGGGCAGTCAAAAGTTCCTCACAACAAGTGCCCTCACCTTGAGCTGTCTCCACGGGCAGAGGATGGGTGGGGATGGTGATGGGCTGCCCGCATGGCTGCTGGCTTCATGGCTTTCATCAGCAGAGACTGGTACTGTAGCTTCAGAGGGCCACTGCACACAGTACGACACACATGATCTTTCAGAAAACATTACAGCACAGACTGGTACACAGCACAGCACACATGATCTTTCAGAAAACATTACAGCACAGCACAACACATGAACTTTCAGAAAAGTGGCATAGTGGCCTAGAGGTAACGCGTCTACCTAGGAAGCGAGAGAATCTGAGCGCACTGGTTCAAATCATGGCTCAGTCACCAATATTTTCTCCCCCTCCACAAGACCTTGAGTGGTGGTCTGGACGCTAGTCATTCGGATCAGGCCATAAACCAAGGTCCTGTGTGCAGCATGCACTTAGCGCACGTAAAAGAACCCACGGCAACAAAGGGGTTGTTCCTGTCAAAAATTCTATAGAAAAATCCACTTCAATTGGGAAAGAAAAACAACTGCACGCAGGAAAAAATACCAAAAAAAAAAAAGGGTGGCCCTGTAGTGTAGCGACGCGATGTCCCTGGGGAGAGCAGCCAGAATTTCACACAGAGAAATCTGTTGTGACGAAAAGAGAAATACAATACAATTCAGCACAGACTGGTACACAGCACAGCACACATAATCTTTCAGAATGCATTACAGCACAGCACAACACATATGATCTTCCAGAAGACATTACAGCACAGCACAACACACATGATCTTTCAGAAGACATTACAGTACAGCACAACACATAAGATCTTTAAGAAAACATTACAGCACAGCACAACACACATGATCTTTCAGAAAACATTACAGCACAGCACAACACACGTGATCTTTCAGAAAACATTACAGCACAGCACAACACACATGATCTTTCAGAAAACATTACAGCACAGCACAACACACGTGACCTTTCAGAAAACATTACAGCACAGCACAACACACATGATCTTTCAGAAAACATTACAGCACAGCACAACACACGTGATCTTTCAGAAAACATTACAGCACAGCACAACACACATGATCTTTCAGAAGACATTACAGCACAGCACAACACATATGATCTTTCAGAAAACATTACAGCACAGCACAACACACATGATCTTTCAGAAAACATTACAGCACAGCACAACACATGTGATCTTTCAGAAAACATTACAGCACAGCACAACACACATGATCTTTCAGAATACATTACAGCACAGCACAACACACGTGATCTTTCAGAAAACATTACAGCACAGCACAACACATGTGATCTTTCAGAAAACATTACAGCACACACTGGTACTTTAGAAAACAGCAGACTGTATGGTCTACAACTGGCAGAACTTAAATTCTACAATCACTTTATGTTCATGTAATTTGCTCTCATAAATAAAATCATACAACACTCCCTTTTTTCATAATCACACCTCATTAGGAAAAGGCTCACACACAGGTATTTGCACGTTCACAAAGAAATGCACATGCCTACAAACCCACAAAACAGGGCTTGTAAAGTCATACATGTTTCGAGACCAGAACGTCACAGCTTTTCCAAACACTTTCAAAACACTGGTGTTACCCTCTGACTGTACGAGGGGGCTGCAGGTAACTTAAGTTTGTACAGGTAATCGTTTCTGTCTGTGTGCTACACCATTTAGATGCACAGCTATATCCCTCACCCCCCCCCCCCCTGCCACCCCCCCACCCACACACACACACACCCCTCCCAACCCCACTCAAACCCCCCATCCCCCACAAGCACGGGAGGAAGTGTACCTCGAATCGGCAGCAGCCTGAGAGCGAGGACTGGTGGTGGAGGAGGGGGCAGTGCGAGGCCTGGTCAGACTGCTGCCAAACACGGCACTCTCCGCCTCTCTGTCAGCTGTCAAGGACTGTGCACAGCTATCACACTCACTACAGTACACATTTATAAGCAACAACAACAACAAAAAGTTTCTGAATGTAAAATCATATGCTGGATATTTCATTCTAATGATAGGGCTTCCAACTAATAAAATTTAATAACAAAAAAAAAGAAAAGAAAAAAAGGGAAAGTGGTTGGGTGGGGCTAGTGGGTAGGCAGGTAGTCCGGATGTAAAATAAAAATATGAAACAGATGAAACACACTTGTTTTTGTATTATCCATTGAGTACATGATTGTGTGAGTACATGTATCATTGAGGCCTCCCTATCCATAAACAGCAAAGAAAGGGACTCCATACAAGAGAAAAGTATGTTCTCACTGTTGTGCTTCATGAGGCTGAGGGTAACCTCTGTCCCTGAATCAACAGCAAGGATACTGTGCTCTCCTTCTCCGTTCCTGAGCTTTCAGTGTCGCTGTGCTGATACGGGGTGCTGAACTTCTCACCACCTCCTCCGTCGACTGTAAAAACATTAAGGATACACAGCTCACAAATCTCACCACACACACACAGAGCATGTAATGTATCCTCTCTCTTTCTCTACTCATTTCAACATGCACAATAAAAGTAATGATTTGCCAGATTCAATTTATCTAATTTATCTTTGGATTCATCAATCAAACTCTCTCTCTCTTTCTCTCTCCTTCCCTCCCTCTCTCTCTCCTCAGGTCAAACATGACATAAATTCTGCAAAACATACTCACCAATTTGAGTCTTCTCTCCCTGGAGTTGAGTCGAGTCTGCTCAATCAGTGACATTTGTTCAGCGACAGGTGTGTCAAAAAATATTTCATGGACATCCAGCAGAGCTGCCTGAAGCTGTAACACAATCGTGACATTAAAAGATCTAATTTCATCATGACTTTTTACAAAATTGAACTACTAAAAGAAGACCGTGATATGTAAATTAATCAAATCATTTTACTTCATTATGACTGTTTAACTGGCAAACTTCTGAAGGACAACACTGTGATATAGAAACTACTAAAAGAAGACAGTGATATATAAATAAATCAAATTATTTTACTTCATTATGACTGTTTACTAGGCAAACTTCCATAGGAAAACATTGAGATACAGGTTTATTGAACTGCTGTACATAATTAATCAATCAATCAATCATTAAATCAATCAATTGATTACTCAAAATAAAGAAGCTCACACTTCTGTGAATTAAAAAGTGGAGAAATATATATATCAAAGTCTGGAGGACAGATTTATGGTTATGAGACATTCTCTAAATAATTCACCCCTCTAATCAGATTATCTTCAAAACTGTTTGAAAATGCATTCCAAATTTTAAAAAAAAAAAAAACCTGTGCTTTATACCATGCAAATGACAAGACCATTTAAACAAACAACTTGATGAAATGCATTGTTTCTATGACAAGGTCACAAAAATCTGTGTTAAAAATGAGCTGACATAACGCCACAATACAAAAAAATACCAATTTGTCTAATTTGTTTTCAAGCAAAAACAATGCTAAGATGCTGAAGGTTAGTAGCACCAGAACAAAATTAAAAGAACATACATACTTTTTTCAAGTGATTCCCTAATTAGTCTTATGTAGAGCATTCAATATTCATGACCAGGAACACTCATTTTGAAAATTACACATTATCAACATCTCTCTCTCTCTCTCTCTCTCTCTCTCTCTCGCACTCTCTTTCACACACACACACACAAAAAAAAACACAAAAAAACAAAAAAAAAAAAAACATCACCTGGGCAACAATACGTTCCAATAGAGTTCTGTCCTGATTGGAAAAGTTCCCCTGTCTGATTGGAGTCTCTGACTGGAAGCTGAAGGCAAACTCTCTGGTGTCCTGAAACCATCAACATACATCTTTATACACTGTCCACACATTGCCCCCCTTCCAATCCTTGCCTTCATTTCCAATATTGGCTTTGCAGTCAGCATGTATAAAAAGGTACATCAAAGTGTCATCAAACACATCACACTTGCTGGCTAACTTTAGAAAGAAATAATAATGACATAAAGTTTCCTCTACAATTCATTTTATGTGCACTTCAAATATGACAGAATGTTTGAAAATGGGTGGGGGTGGAAGAGACCAACAGACTGGAAAAAAAAAGGGATAAGAGGAGGTTCCACTTAATGTGGAGTGTGGGGCGTAGGTGTGTGTGTGTGTGTGCATGTGTGTAGGAGGGGAGGGGGGGAGGGCAACGAGTGAATGGTTGAGAAGCATGAGATGATGTTAGTGTGTTTGAAAAACATCTTTTGCTTGAATTTTTCAATTATCCTCTCCGTTTCTTTTGATTGTTTAAAAATATGTCCTTGTACAATGTAAAAAAAATTTCTTTTTTTTTAAATGTTCATTTAAAAAAAAAAAAGAAAAAAAAAAAGGATGAAAGAGTTTGATTCAAGTCAGGGGTAAAGAAGAAGAAAGAAACATCTTGTCTCACCTTGATTGTCTTGACCAGTTCCTGCACCTTGTCAGAGAGCAGCAAGCGTCGGCATAGAAACCCTTTGCCTGCGGCAGTCAGCTTGTCAAACTTCACTCTCATCTCTGGCTCGTAGGCCTGCCAGGGAAACAAACATGCGGTGAACTGGATGAAACAGTGATCAAGGTCAGAACACAGAGCTCCTCTTTCAGTCAGGACTTATTCACCTGTCCTCAAAACGCTCTAGTCATTTGGGTTTTTTGTTGTTGTTGTTTTTTTATGTATGACAACAGTAAGGCAGCAACAACAACACTAAAAAAAAATTTTTAAACTCTTTCTGTACTGCCTGATGATTCCCTTCATTGTACTCTCTGTACTGGCCGTTTGTTTATGATACAAGAAAAATATTTTTAAAAGAATGCAATCGCATACAGCAGTAAAATTGTGTGATAATATAAAGAATAGAATGCACTAACATTTCTCAAAGTTTCAAAGCACTCACTTAATTATTATATTTTGAAAAAAAATGTGGGTTTTTCACAACTGACATAAAGGTGGTGAGTTTTTCTCATATAACAGAAATTTTACAAATGTGGTCTTTTGTAACCATAGACACCTCCTAATTGTACGAATTGAATGGGCAAATGCATATGCACAGTGGATATCCACTACAGAATCAGTTTGCATTCACCTTTGAGCCACAGTACTTGCTCAAGTTGACGGAGACGCCATCTTGTCAAGCGAGCGAGTGAGAAGGGTGACTGTACGCTCGCATGTATTGTACTCAAACAAAGGCATTTTCAGCCACAATAAAAGTACAGGTGCACTTTTGGGTGACTGCAGACAGAGCTGTGCTGTTTAGTTTCGCACAAGACAGTTAACCTATGAACTATGAAGTTTTAAACTTGCGGTACGCTGTAGCGTACCAAAGTAACAAAGTGTTTTGTGCATGAGGTAAGTTATAGCGTACTTTAGTATAGAAAGAGGTAAGCCAAACAAGTAAGTATGGGAAAACTGCTTCTGTTCACAGAAGGTAATATCAACAGTTCACTTTTGTGAAAATTAATCCTATTTCTTGGATTACAAGTCTAGAAAAGCGACACACACACACAAAAACACACTGATCACACACAACACACATACACCAACTGACGATACAGTATGTATACACACTGTGTTATGAAATTAAAATATGATCACACACACACACACACACACACACCAACTGATGATACAGTATGTATACACGCTGTGTTGTGAAATTAAAATATGATCACACACACACACACACACACACACACACACACACATACACCAACTGATGATACAGTATGTATACATGCTGAAATTTAAGTATGAGTGTTTAAGTTAATGTAGGTCTTTATATGATTTCTCTCCCAGCTGAATAATTTGTCTGAATTGAAAAAGTCGTTAATGTATTGCAAAAATGACATTTGTAATGTAGTTTGTCCTTCAAATCCAAGATAAAGCAAGTTCATATCACTTTCATCAATCCTTCAAAATGTTTCATACAGGTATGTGGATGCAAATTCACCAAAAGAAGCACATTTATAAAAAGAAAGAATTAACTCTATGATCATGTGCCAGCATGCTAACATAAAAGTAAATTCCCATGAGCCATGTGACTGAATGCTTTGATATAGCAAAGCATAGCACATCATGCCCACTAGAACTATGCTAATTGTTGCCCTCCTGTCCCTCTCAGTCCATTCAACTGCAATAAAATGAAATTGTCCTTTTGTTCAAAGTACACAGAAAAAAACATCACCACCACACCAAGTAAACTGTTCAAAGGACACCAAAACGTTATGAATCAGGCGAGTATATTCTGCCATGTCTCAATTTGATTTATATAAATCCAGTATTGTATTTTTCAGACCGTCTGTTCACAAAGTTCTCTCATTCTTTGTTCATCAAAATGTTGTTCAATGTACAAAATGTTCTACTCCACAAACATGAACCAATGTACAAAAACTTCTCCACAAACATGAGGTAAATGCACAAAAACTTCTACTCCACAAACAAGGAGCCCTAAACAAACCAAAAAGAAAACAACCAGTGTGAACAGTGAATACAACCCACCTCAGGCGGCACCTTGACTTGGCCTGTAGGCCTGCGGCCAGGATAAAACTTGACAGGAGAACGCAACACTGGCCGCCGGACCTTAGGGCTTGACGAGGAGGCTGAACTGTTGAGCAGCAGGGGACCCTGGGAGGGTAGACCCGCTGCCTGCCCATGGTGACTCAGGTGTGAGCCCTTGGGGCTGGGAAAGGTGAACTGCTTGGGGTGGGTGCTGCTCCCAGCGTTGGAGTCAGGGCTCAGTTCTCCGTCATGCATCTGGGAAGGTACTTTCACATTTTCAGGGGCGTTGGAGGCCAAAAACTCTTGCTGTTCCTGCAATCACCATCACCATCATTATCATCATCATCATCATCATCATCACCAGTGTTGATGTTGTCATATCAACAATAAGATTTCTCCCCTTGCCTCTTCCTTCATTTAAAATGTGTGGTGTCTGCTGTGAATTATGATAGCAGTCACTGCTACGCATGGTGAGTGTCCTGTTAGTGAATGGTTGTGGCAATGTGTGAATACATCTTCACAATACAGGCAACCAGGCTGCCTTTGAAAAGTCTAGAGAAAGTGATGCATTTTACGAAGTCTGTGTGTCAGGTGTGGTTTTCTGCGTGTTTTTTCAATTGTTTGTTTGTTAGTTTTTGTTTGTTTGTTTTTTTGTTGTGTGTGTGTGTGTGTGTGTGTGTGTGTGTGTGTGTGTTTGTAGGTGCAGGTGCAGGTGTGCCAATGTATGTTTAATTATCACGATGAATAGTTAAATATCTAAAGGACATGCAAAAAACAGAGCTTACTAAACGACAGTGATCACAAAGCAACACACACACGATCAGACAGCCCACAAAAAAGGGAGCCAAGAGCAAAGCCTTTCCACACACACACACACACACACACACACACACTACACACAAACCTATAAGCACCACACACCCACGACCCCACCTTCATCCTGGCCTGGTGTTCATCAATCTCCTCCTGCAGCAACATCTGCTCCCTCCGCTGCTGGATGAACAGCTCCTCCAGCTCCTTCTGCTGCTGCTCCAGCAGGTTCTGTTGCAGGGACTGGAACTTGTGCAACACCTCCCCGCCCCCCGCGCCCGTCCCGCTTCCCAGGCTTCGGTTGGAGCTGGCAAGGGACTGCAGGATGCCAAAGCTGCTCTGCAGATGGGCAGAGGTGGCCGGGTCGTACTGGCTGAGGTCCGCCGACAGCTGGGACGCTGTCAGATCTTCCGAGTTATGAAGCTGCACCTGAAAAAAACCCAACCACATCCACGGCAACAGCTCTATGAAACCGCCTCTCGTACATGTTGTGTGATTTGTAGAGTTGGGCCTGAGATGTCCTGAATCTCATGATAAACTGTAGTACATCTGAAAAGTTTGTGGGGATAGATTTTGAAAAAATGTCGCCTGAGAGCTTTAGTTTAAATTTAATTTTCTAATTTGATTTATGTACCACACATTTCCTGTGTAAAAAAAAGTGATGAATGTGAATGGATGTACTGAAAAAAATTTTTTTTTCCTTCCACAGGTTACATTTCTCCATATAGAAATATACATCACAGTTTGTTGTTTTTCTTAAGGGTAAAGAAAAGAAAAAAACAACCAATAACACAACAATCAAACACATTTCACATGTTTCATTACACAGAAATACACTTTTTTTTTTTACAGTCAAAATAGCAGAAAGAAGATATCATCATTCTACTGAAAAATTTGCAAAGTATAGCTTTCTAAGTGTAGATACCTGTGAAAGGTACTTGTTGATGTGCTCCGCTTTGCCTGCTGCCTCAGGATCTGAAGGTACGGAAGACTTCACAGGGATGTTGAGTGGCTTGCTGCGGTCTTCACTGTCTTTGTGGCTCCCCTCCCTCCGTTGTGTCTTGTCCTCCACCTCCTCCCTCCTGCCCACCGCCTGGGCTCGCAACAGAGCAGGAGAAGGCTCCACCAATGTGTAAGAACCACGACGTATATGACCTTTAACACTGGAGCCGTCAGAACTGTCCTTTCTCCTCCCAGCCACGTCTTTCTCAGCACACTTGTCTTGCCTTGCGGACTGCTGCTGGTGGGGCTCCTGTGGGGGTTCAGGAGGCAGTCTTTTGGGTTTGTGTGGTCCTGTAGCACCTGAACGTCTGTGAGAATCTCTGTGAAACTTTGACCGCTCCTCACCCTCCACAATGTTGAGAGGCAAGGCACTGGTGGAGTCCTGACTGGCACTGGGGGCGGCTGCCACGTCCTCAATCAGCGTGCTGTTGCTGGATTCAGAGGTGGTCGCCGTGGCATCAGACTTGCATGAGCCCTGAGAGTCCGAGACACCAGTGCTCTGCCCGGACTTGGTCGTGCCAGCACCATCTGATTTTGGACAAACACTAGGTTCAGAGGAACCCGACAGACTGTCTGTGCCTCCAGACAGCTTGTTGGACTGTCCTGAGTCATTCTCTTTGTCTGATGAGGAGGGGTCTGTTTTCACATAGCTCTGGAAAGGCAAGTTAGGATGGAGGGAAGGAGGGGTGGGAGTGAGGGGAGAGTCTGGCTCAGTGAGCGACACATTACTCAACAAATCCTGACCAGCTTCTTTGTTCACAGGGACATTCAGAGCGGGGCCAGCAGTGCCCTTGGCCTCTGTTTTATCCTTGGCCTGCTTGTCTCCCGGTAACTTTTTCTTCACCACAGTGATGTTTTCTGAGGACAGGCTGGCGCTGGTGTCAATGTACTCTGTGACAAAGGAAGCAAAGTGCACCGTGGTGTTCTTCAAGAAGCGGGGACTGCTCCGGTTGCTGCGGTGACTGTCGGTGGTGCTGGTGGTGTTGGCGGAGCTCATGCCGGAGGTGTTGGCACTGTTCCCCTCCCCCTGTGAGGACAGCTCTGCAGGTGACCCGTCCGTGCTGTTGTCCATGAAGCCCGAGGTGTTCTCTGCAACATTGTTTTCAGTCACATTTTCACTGGTGGCCTCCACCACTGTGTCCTGACTGTCGTGACAGAAACTGGCCGACACATTATCCAGCACAGACAAGTTGCTTCTCTTCCCCTGCTCCTCCAACTCTGGCTGTCCGGCATATTCTGAATATGGCAGATCGCTGATGTCACTTCCCCCTGTCGAGTTCATGTCCCTGACCTTCAGTATCTTAGACAGTCTGAGAAGGTCGTGGGAAATTTTCTGCTGTTTGACCGATGTCAGGGGCACTCCATTGAAGTCTGTGGGTAGTGTATCTTCCAGGGACATGAAATCTGAGCACACAGAATCCAGCGTCTGACCAAACTCCTCCTGGCCCAGCTCTGCAGTGGCGAAGGTGTTGGCCAGACTGGAGGGCCCCATGGCGCTAACCGAATCCTGGCTGTGGCCGGAGGCAGTGCTGCCCCCACTGGCCGTCACCGACCCCCAGGCCGTCGTCACCACTGGCTTCAGGACTGGTGGCCGCTCCAGGGGCAGTCTGGAGCCTGCACTTCTTCCACTCCTGGCGTCCGGCGCTTGTCCGGCCTAAAAAATGACATAGTGTGTCACATTACTGTCAAACAGGTTGCTGCTCTGTTGACTCCAATGTATCTACAACATGGGAGAAACAAATTCATAATTTGAAAAAGGAAGAAAAAACATTTTACTTTGTAGAACTGCAAATTGTGTTCACTGCTGTAGAACTTTGATTTTCTGCCCTACAGTTTTAACTTTACAGGTATTCTTATTTTCAAGAAGGGAAAATATGAAACTTTACAAAGACAGACAGCAGAAGACGTACTTTTTGCCCTTCAACCTTTGACAATTTTCTTGCCACAGAGCATTTTTTTATACCTATCAATTTTCTTTCTATCAATAACATGTTTATACCTCAAACGCACAGAGAGTCAGACAATCGTTATGCCTCTAAGTTCTTTTATTACCGTGGCATAACGCCCAAGTCATCAAGACTACAAAGAACATGACCAGGAGACTGAAGCCAGGCTGACGAACTACCTCAGCGTTTTCCAGCAGTGACTGTGCTCTCTCAACCAGGTGTTCCCGCTGCCGCACCTGTAGCTGTCTCTCCTTCATGACAGCACTGTGCCGATCCTGACGCACCTCCTTCACCTTGCTGCCAGTCATCTGCACACAAACACCAATGCTGCACTGTTGTTGTTGTTTTTTTTATCTTCTTCTTCTTCTACGCACGTTCACTCGTATGCACACGAGTGGGCTTTTACGTGTATGACCGTTTTCACCCCACCATGTAGGCAGCCATACTCCGTTTTCGGGGGTGTGCATGCTGGGTATGTTCTTGTTTCCATAACCCACCGAACGCTGACATGGATTACAGGATCTTTAACGTGCGTATTTGAAGAAGAAGAAGGGGTAGAGGAGGTGCAGGGAAATTTGTGGTGTGTGTGTGTGTGTGTGTGTGTGTGTGTGTATTGGAGCTCATGTACGTTTATATGTATTTGACTGTGCTTTCATATCTATGAAACTGCGTTTTTGGGGCATATCTGTTATGCATGTGTGGGTGTATGTGTGAATGTGTGTCTTCATGTTTTATATTTATTTGCTTATTTATCATCATTGTTGTCTTATTTATTTAATTATTTATTTATTATTATTATTATTATTATTATTATTATTATTATTTTATCATTATTTTCATTACTACTATCTTTTTTTTTCTTTTTTTTTATTTATCTTTTTTTTTTTTCCCTATCATAATTATTATTTATTTATTTATGTGTGTACGCTTCTCTCTCTCTCTCTCTCTCTCTCTCTGTCTCTCTCTCTATATATATATATATATGTATATATATATATTTTTTTTTTTTTTTTTTTTTCTCAAGGCCTGACTAAGCGCGTTGGGTTACGCTGCTGGTCAGGCATCTGCTTGGCAGATGTGGTGTAGCGTATATGGATTTGTCCGAACGCAGTGACGCCTCCTTGAGCTACTGATACTGATACTGATACTGATCTTCTTCGTTTGTGGGCTGCAGCTCCCACGTTCACTCGTTTGTACACGAGTGGGTTTTCATATGTATGACTGTTTTTACCTCGCGATGTATGCAGCCATACTCAGTTTTCGGGGGTATGAGGTGTTTCTTCTTCTTCTTCTTCTGTGTTTGAGGGCTGCAACTCCCACGTTCACTCGTATGCACACGAGTGGGCTTTTACGTGTATGACCGTTTTCACCCCACCATGTAGGCAGCCATACTCCGTTTTCGGGGGTGTGCATGCTGGGTATGTTCTTGTTTCCATAACCCACCGAACGCTGACATGGATTACAGGATCTTTAACGTGCGTATTTGATCTTCTGCTTGCATATACACACAAAGGGGGTTCAGGCACTAGCAGGTCTGCACATATGTTGACCTGGGAGATCGTAAAAATCTCCACCCTTTACCCACCAGGCGCCGTCACCGTGATTCGAACCCTCAGATTTACAGTCCAACGCTTAAACCACTCGGCTATTGCGCCCGTCATGAGGTGCTTCAATTTGTAAGGAGCACACCAACATTCCCAATGAATATCTCAACTCAACCATGGGCAGAATGTACACAGGCAGCCATGTCTGTGTTCTTCATAATTGTTGAATCAAACTCTTTTGATCATATAATGGTCAATGAATGAGTTCACGGACAAAAAGAAAATTCAAAAGAAGCGGTCTTTGTCCCCTGGTTTACAGTCTGAGATAGAAACAATTTCAGTATACATGTCAACAGGCATCTAGAAGAAAGAACTCAGGAGTTTTCACCATCACCAACAGTGGTAATGGCGCAGAATATATATATATATATATTACATTAATGGGAAGCAAAGAACTTTGTATCTAGTGTTGTCTTCCTGTGTATAAGCATACATAAGAGACAATTTTCATCACAAGCATTTTCAGTTACATGTACATGCAGACATATACAAGAGTCCATTCAAGTTTGAGTTAACAGTTTTATGAGTTTCTGTTTGTATTCAGATATCAACTGCGTAGATGTGTGTCATCCTCACTGATGGGTGACCTAAAGGTGATGTAATTCTGTTAACTTTTCATGTGTCACTGACACAGTGACAGCAGCAGAATGAGCCACAGAATCAGTGGCTGCCATGGCCATCAAAAGGAGGCACGGATCAACACTGATACTGAACATTCAGTGAGGAGTTAGTAGATTTAATTTCAACTCCCCAGAATTACACAAGAAAGTATTACACTTGAGCACACACACACACACACACACACACCACACACACATCTTACACACACACATACACACCACACACACACACACACACAAAAGCTAACACACACGTGCACACAAACGCATGCATGCACATGCATACTCAAAATTCAATTTTTATAATATCCTGTGACATCTATTCACAAAATAATAAAATTAGAGTAAAAAATACTCAACTGTGCTAACAAGTAACGACATGCCTACAAACATGTACCTACCACAGGTGGGAGTATGGGCACACCATTGAAGCGTATACAGGAGATGAAGCTGCTGAGCTCAGAGACTGAGGTGTCTTGACGGTCCAGCATCTTCCCATGCCTTTCAAAATACTGGATCATTTTATCCAGGAGCTGTGGGGAAGCCACCTGCACACACACACACACCACACACACACACACACACACACACACACACTGACAAAGGTAAAAAGAGGGTCATGTCTTGGCAAACAATCACAAAAAAAGCCATATAAAATTCCTGGATGACTCATTAAGAACAAATGTTGTTGTTTTTTAATTTTTAGCGTCAACATGTTCTGGAAATAAGAAGTAAGATTGCTTTTCACTGTTAGTGTGTTCTATGAATGCAAGTGAGTGATAGAAACCTGAACACTTAAAAAAAGAAGAAAAAAAAAGAAAAAGAAAACACTCATTTCTCACCAGTATTTTCTAGACCTCTTCTGTCATTTTGTTTCTTTGGAATCTACATCAAACTGGCATTGTAGAAATATCAAAATGTCCAAAGAAAAGTGAGAAGTGACATTCCGCTGTTATTCTTTTGGGGGGACTGTTGTTGTTTGTGAGTTTTGTCTTGTTTGTTTGTTTGTTTTTGTGGGGAGAGGGTGACTTGTTTTCAATTTACTTCGATCTGACCACTCTTCAAATCGGGCTTTGTGTATGAGTCATTGACTCAGCAACTTAGCCATTTAGATTCCTCCGAGACAGAAAAGGGCACTGTACACAATAAACAGCAAAAAGACAGGACAAGTAAGAAAGAAACATACACTCTCTATCTCTCAAATCATTATCAAAATGGTGTTTGATATATCATCCCTTCTGCTCTCTCTCTCTCTCTCTCTCCCCTATACGCTTCCCGTGCTACAGTAATGTTCTCTCATGACTGGTAAGTGTATCTCTATCAATATACTTGTGCATCATTATATTTTATTGTGTATGTTTCTTATCACTATATATGTTACAGCCATCATACTTATACCACTATTACTTAGCATTGTGAAGTGTAGACCCTGAACAGGACATGGATTGAACAGAGAGAAAAAAAACACACCAGTGCTTATCTACTGTCTTGAGAAATAAAGAATTTTGTCTTGTCTTGTCTTGTCTTGTCTCTATCTTTCTCGCCCTCTCTCGCTCTGTTGTCTATTTGAGTGACATTTTCAAACATGAACTATGTCTTTGTACATAAAAAGATCATATCCTTACTATCTTTTTCTATTCTATATGTAGAATTAAGTCCCATTGATATCTTGACCCGCATGCACCACATGCTAAAAAACGAGAATGAAGTAATGGTAACAGCAATGTCCAAATTTCTTACCATAGCACTAAACTGAAGGCAGAAAGCACTAGAAAATGGGCAGACAGTATAAAGAATCAAGTAAAAGGTACATAATTATATACAGATGACCCCCTAATACTAATGAATAAACGGATTCACTAAGTTTTATATAAGCACATGAATTATGACCATGGATGGTCCACATGTTGTTTACTCTTGTTGTTCTTTTTCCCTACCCTTTTCTTGCACACAGCTGTTGAGGTGTGTATTTTGTGGTATTTGTTTAATTAGTTTTTTGCAATCCTCCCTTGTCAAAATGGCTGTAAATGCTTTTGACAATAAATGATCAATCAATCAATCTATTTTGTATGTTCAAAGTTTCACTTACAATTTTTTTTTTTTTTTGTCATATGGGTCTTTTCTGTGTGTAGTTTACAGGGTATGGGGGGTTGTTTCTTTACTTGTTTCTTGTTTTGTCCTCAAGGACCGGATATAAAAAAGCATTTATGCTTACTCCACTACCCTCATGAAATAAAATTTTGTTTCTGTTTCATTTCATCCCCCCTCCATCCCCCTCCTCTCTCTCTCTCTCTCTCTTCCACACAGACACACACACGCACACACACAGACACAGACACACACAAAGACACACACACACACACACACACACACACACATCCCTCTCTCTCTCTCTTCCACACAGACACACACATGCACACACACAGACACACACACACACACACACACACACACACACACATCCCTCTCTCTCTCTCTCTTTCACACACACATTTCTCTATTAAACACACACACAAACACCTCTCTCTCTCTCTCTCTCTCTCTCTTTCACACACACACACACATCCCTCTCTATCAAACACACACACACACACACACACACACACACACACACACTCACACACACACCCCTTTAAACATGTCATTTGTATAACATATATATATATAACAGCTTAAACTGATGCAAATCAGAAATGTTTCAACAAATTCAACACAACAGAAAACTTCTACCCACCTCCCAGTGAGGTAAGTCTGTGTGCTAGGAAAGATTAAGAAAATGACCAATTCAATCAGCCATGAAGGAAGGAACATCAACAATGGACGGCTGAAGAAGTGTGTGTCGCTCTGCGATACATGCTTTCTTCATTCTCTTGTTATGGACAAAGAACTTGCGTGGTCTGCCTACATTAGTGCGGCATACAAGGTATTCAAAAACAATGGCATAGTGGATTAACAGACGCAAATCCTCATATGACCAAGGAGCTATATATTCATATTCCTATATGAATCCATTAACTTTCAGCCTTCACAGTTACTCATGTGTGAATATGCCCATGCACATGCTTTATGCCATCTTCTCTTTCTCATACTAACACAGAAAGATGGAGTGAGTGAGGACAACACACACACACACACACACACACACACACACACACACACACATATATATATATATATATATATATATATATCGGATTTGCTAACTGACTTCAACATAACGTATATACAAATATAGAATAACCTTACTCTTTAAAACATACCAATTTACTTTCTGAGGTGACAAAAATGGACAATAAATCAGAAAGCAAACAAAAAAATATACATTTATATTATATCAATAAAGAATCTGAGAAATGAACAATAAATGAGAAAGTAGACAATATAATGTGTGTGTGTGTGTGTGTGTGTGTGTGTCTTATCCAGTCCTGTAAATAAAATAAAAAAATTTTTTAAATCTTTGTTATGGAAATAGCAAGAGAAAAAAGCTTTGTTGCTGCCCTACATCCCACAGGACATAATGGGCAGTAAGTAAATAAGTACGTGTGACTGAAGCCTGACTGAATGACACAGGAAATGAACGATGAGAGCCCAAAGGCAGCTGTCATTCGGTTCTACCCAGGAAGGCAGATGTCCAAATGACTTCTGTTTTCGTAAAATGCATAAAGATTTTGGTCTCTGACATAAGTATTAATAGTAAGAATGATATGTAAAACAAATATATCAATATCTTAATTGAAATTAATTAAAATTAATTGAAATCAATTAATCAGAATTAATCAACTAAATCATGATGATGTTGATAATAATAATAATAATAATAATAATAATAATAATAATAATAATGATGATGATAATAATAATTACTATCAAAGAATAGTAACAATAATAATGATCATAATAATTACCATCATAATAATCATCATTATAATAATGATAATAAAGAATTTATAAATAATGATTTTGTGAAAATGACACCTAGTTCCCTAACACAAACAATTTACAAAGGTGACTATAGACAGTAGAGAGCATACACTTCTCTATAAAGAAACAATAACAAGGCCTACTACTAGTACAAGTATAATAATTAAAAAAAAATATATATATATAACAAGAACCAAAATCAACAAAAAACAAACAAACAAAAAAAGTAATGGCAGATTTAAAACAAAAATGTATTTGAATTTTTTTAAGTTAAACTTGGTATTCAATCATGTGAAATTTTCAATGCTACTTAAACAAGAAAACTTTCAATGAAAATGTTCACATGTGTGCTACAAATATCAAACATTCTCTGATGATTTATTCAGTTATCAGCTTCTTTCATCCAAATTCAGAACAGTAATCTTGTCCAGTAATGAACACAACTGTTTAGGTCAAACAAAGAAAATAAGCACATACTGATCAGTAAATCTGATGACTTACCATGATCTTTAAGCGGCGTTTCATTTCAGACATCTGTGACTTACTCTCTCCTGACATTTTGGTCTTCATGCTTGTACACCTCAATCGCACAAACTTCTACGTGTTTTCTTTCTGTGTGACTGGTGTTATTCAGACATGAGTGAAGTACATGACAGGCTCACAAACACTGAAACAGCCAGGCCTACAAAATCCCAGTCCAACACAATGCTGGTCACAGTCAGGTATGACTCCTAGTCCCACTAGTTTTCACCCCATTTCACCCACCCTGGTGAACAAAGACAACACAGCTATTTTTAACACCCACCCACTGACTCAAACTTGGCACAGGGACTGAAGAATTACCAATGGGGCTCAATGCATGGGCTTTTCTTTGACTATACAGCCTTTGTGACTTCAGTCGACCCCGTTTGGTTAGCGCAATAACTCGACACCACCCTGAAACTCTGGCATAGTGACAATGGATCAAATCCTATTCCTCCAACACAATGCCACACCTCACCACACCTTGGCAAGTCAAAAAAAAAAAAAAAAAAAAATCTCAGCTAAACTGCTTTCTCTTTCCAACTGATAAGAAACACATATAAAGTGTTAAAAGGCTGCAGGAATGACAGCAGAGCAGAGTTCATCTGGTGGCCACAGATTACAGACATCCAATGAATAATGGGCATGTGAAACACACTGTTTACAGGTCTGGAAGTCAGTCCAGCATTCAAACAGGATTGTCCACAAATGAACAACACTATAAACAGTGCATGTTTGCTTCTGGATTTAAAAGAAATCTGTGGGGGAAAATTAACACAGGTTAGTTTCTACGTGTATGTCACTTTCCATATGTATTCATTGTATTCATTCACTATGTCCGCTCCCTTACTCACTCACTCACACACACACACACACACACACACACACACTCCACTAATAAACAGTATATAATGAGAAAGCGTAAGAGAGAGCTCTGTGTGTGATTGAGTGCGTTTCCTACACATGTCAGTGTGTATGTGTGTAAAGGTGCATAATTTGTGTAAATAAACTTTACCATTCACATACACACACATAAAAGCACAGGTCTGCAAACACTACACCACCAGTCACACATCTGTGTCAAAAAATTAAATTGTGAGTGCATAAATTACTGCAACCATAGCTGTCTCAGGAAAGGGGAAATATACACTGTCAGATCATCACAAGGAAGTACACTACCAGCCACAAGGTCAAATCCATGATCCAGGTACAAGTACGGTAGTACAGTACTGAAGTGTATTATATATAATATATATCCTGAAAAAAAAAAAGGCTGAATGATTGGGACTGTTGGTTACTCTGCTGGACAAACAATGTATGGCTGAGGTTGCGACACACACAACAGGTTTAATCTATCAATTCAATGTGAGACAGAAAACTGAGAAATTGTGTATGTGTACATGAGAGAGAGAGAGAGAGAGAGAGAGAGAGAGAGAGAGAGAGAGAGAGAGAAGAGAGAGAGAGAGAGAGAGAGAGAGAGAGAGAGAGAACATGTGCATGCTTAGATTCATACATTAACCCTGTGATTCTATGAACTTGATATCTGATCTTGACTTCCATCAAGATAACCAAACCCTGAGAGTTCACAAACAGTTGTACTGAATCATATACCAGACCATTCTTTTTTTCTTTCTCTTCTAAAGCCTTCCCTGTCAAAGTGATTCTGATATCATTTGTGTTAAGGATAATTTTCATTACTTTTAGTTCTATGGGATAATTTTGTTGAGTTACAACTGACTAAAAATGTGAGAAAATGGAGTTAACTAGACCTATAATGAATAAATATAATTACATATACAGTCAATAAAGTGGGGTGTACTAATGTTTATAGAAAATTGAGGGGAGGTGGGGACGGAGGGGGCTTGGGGGTAGGGATGAGGGGTATTTGCTTGTGAGCATGCTTGTGTGAAGGTGACATGTTCTTGCGAATCAACTGCATTGTCAATATGTGTAAATGGAAGAGCGTTGTATTTATGCAAAACTATGTTATGTTTTTTCACTTATGTACATTGTTATGTCTCTTATGTTGCTTAAGTTCTTGTGTACCTTCGTGAAAAAATCAATTTTATAAGAAAAAAGAAAGACAAGAGTGAGACAGAAACAGAGAGAATGAGACAAAGAGAGACAGAGAGAGAGAGAGAGAGAGAGAGAGAGACTGAGATGAGACAGAAAGGCACAAGGAAGGTGGATTTGTGGGTAAGGGGTTAACAAGGGTCAGAGAGTAATTAAAACTATAATAAAAGAATACCTTTCTTTTATGCACCTCATACGTGTCAGCACTTGGCGCAAGTTTCTAGAAAAGCAAATTACAGCGACCAAAAGTGTTCACTGTGTTTGAAAGAAAAAGAAACAGAAAATTTTACAAAAATGAAACTTTGTGACATAACTGAAACTGAGTGGCACTGGCACATGTGTGAAGAAACTGTACAGTGCAGAGAACAGTGTGCTCCTGATACAATGAACAAGCACATGTTGCTGAACAACAACATCTGTGGTACTTTGGTCCAATGAAATGCTGCCAACACACATGCTGACACACACACTGAGTCACTCATTCACTTTCACACAGACACTCACACACACACACACACACACAAAACATCCCATCACCCACCCACCCCCCACACACAAAATACCTCTTCAGATGCAACATTCCCTGTTGCCATTAAGCTTTTTCTCAGCCTGAACGGGCAAGAAACGTTTGCAGTTAATAACTGATTTCTTGTGCAAGATCCTGCACAGATGAGTGCAAAACTGTAGTTCACAGTTTATTGCTGTTTATTTGCTTGTTGTGTATATTTTTAGTGTTCATAGTGTCCACAATTCCTTTGATGGATTTGATGACAAATAAAACAAGTCTGGGTCTGAGAGTCTGTCTGCACAAACAGACACTTGGGCAGCTGATCAGATGTAGAGCAGATTGACAGATCTGGTAAGCATTAGCAGATGTGGAGTAGCGACACTGCTTACAGTTTGCATGAAGAAATGTGCACTTCCTAAAACTTTGAAGAAAATGAAACTGTACTGTGAATACATGAGCATATGTTTGTGTGTGTGTGTGTGTGTGTGTGTGTGTGTGTGTGTGTGTGGTTGTACACGTGTGTGTATGTGTGCGTGTGTGTGTTGAGGCGGAGGGGGGGTTGTACATGTGTGTGTGTCAGTGTGGGTAGACAGGTGAGTGGGTGTTTGGATGAGTCGGTGTGCTCATAGTGCTAGCATTCACAAACACACACACACAGAGGAAAACAAGGAGAAACCCAGTAACATTTTTATAAACCAAATGTATAGTCAAAGCCTCTTATAATGAATCACCAGGAACAATCAAAATCACTTCATCATATCCAGATTTCTTTACATGCGACACATTGGTTATAATGAATTTCTATCAGGTTGCTTTGTTATATATCTGGGGTGTCATGTTTCTCTCTCTCTCTCTCTCTGTCACACACACACACACACACACACACACACACACACACACACACACACATCATTTCAAAATATTTCTTACCAAACTTTGACTAAATTAATGTAAACTGATCACACAGGCTTATACTAAGTTTAGTGCAATTTGAAGGCTAAAAAACCCTTAATAAGTAAAACAGGCGAACAAAATTCACTATATTATTCTGAAGACTTCAAAAGAGACTGTTAGAAGAAATTACACAGCACCACGAGTTGAAAGTAGGAGGGGGAAAGGAGGGATTTCTGCACTGATTGTTTACTGTTTCACACTGTTAAGTCACTGGAGTAAGCACTGGTATGGAAATAACTCAAGTAATTGATTTTAAAATACAGTCTGCCATACTGGAGAGCAATTTTTTGTGTTTGTTACAGCTTAACAAATCACAATAACATCACTAATTGAACCTTTGACCCCATGTGAGTCGACCACTCTGTTTAAACAATCAGAGACACTCGCTTCACAATTACAGAACATTAGAATGCGATTTTATTGCTTACAAATTACAGAGGCGATGTTTACCATGTGACATTCAGTAAAAAATACCAAGGACTTTTAATCTACCTATGTGTAGGTGAAGCTGTATCTATAAAAAAAAAGAAAAAAGAAAAAGAAAAAAGAAACAAGCTTAATTAGGGTTATGCAGCAAGTCAAACACATGTATGAATGCGCGATTTCTATAAAATTTAGAACAACGCGCAGAAAGCTGTACATTTCATGTTCCTACACAGACACTCCATTCCCCTAGAATAGCCAGCGATCATATGAAGCAATAAACATCAAAGTGAACTAACCAACCATTCCCATAAAATAGTTTACAAACACTAAAGTAACCATTTCACTATATCTAGGTAGCGGCAGCCCCCATGGCCGATGCCGGGAAACCTATGAACGCCTAAAAAATTGACTAATTTTGAAGTGCATTTTCTCAAATTTGATTTCATTTTGTGAAAAACTGTCCAACTGAAATAATCATTTATCATCCATATTTTTAATTTTTATTGTGTTTGCTTTATGCAATGCGTGCATGAGTTTGCGGATGGAAGAAAAAAAGTGTACTGTAACGCGAAATAGCGATCCTTGTTCAATGGCGGCCGGCGTCTTTCTGAGCGCGACACAGTTAGTTTCAACCACATAGTGGAAAAAATCGCATCCGTTGTTTTCCATTCATTGGTTACTGTTCGAAAAACTGGGCGCCGTGAAAGGCGAAAGTTCAAGGAGAACTTTCGTGTGTTTTTTTCCAAGCCTTGGGCGAAGTAGGGTAGTTAGATCTGAGCGCAAAGTTACGGGAATTTTTCGGCTATCTTTCAACGCCTCGCGCAGTTCGAAAATGAAATCTGACCCTACGGGTTACTGTATGAGCGGTAAAGAGCATTTTCTGCTGATTTCAATGGTATCCGAAACTAATATTTTTGATCCATGAGCAATTTGCTCAAGCGATTCAAAAGCAGGTACCCCTCTTCGTCAGTTGCGTCGGCCCAATCAACATTCGACACAGGAGAGCGGCACTTCAGCTAACACAAAAATGGCATTGTTTCTCCAGAAAATCTTAAGTTTCATCGGTAAGTTTTATATTATTTTTGAAAATGAATGTCTTTAGCACTTTCATGCACAATATTGAGCTGAAATTCTCTGAATCAGGATTTTGATCGATGTCAGTAACTGAGCAGCTTGGATCTATTTCATAAGTGTTTTCGTAACGTGACACCGTGTTTCAATCGGAACACGATTTATTTTTTTCGGAGTAAAACACACAAAAACTATTGATACAGAATGAAAAATGGACATGTTAAAACGGAGCCCATGAATTCCAATTACTAATATTTGATTGATTTTTGCTTTATTAAGCAAAATATTACCTGGGTCTAAAACCGGAAGTGCTCGGGACAGCATTAGCGTCGTCTGCTACAGACTCGGTTTGTGTTGAATAAGTGAGTAAACAAATTGGAATATGGTTTCTTTTTCATTCAGCATCACACAAAAGTCTGATATTCTAGTTGCATTTTGCTTCTATAGCTGTGAAACTTTATCTCAATATATACAGACAGATAGATACTATGCTCTCACATTCCAGAAAGAACAAGAACACCAATTCATACTAACCCCTCACCCCCCCCCTCCCCCACGCCCCTCCTCCCCCTTTCTCCTCTGCAAACTTCACTTTCATAATTAGCTGAGAGTTGTATAGCCATTCCCCTCCTTTGTCTCTGAGAATCTCCCACCAATGGTAAGGAGAGGGGAGGGGGTTGTCAATGGTTGTGGCAAACTTGGCACTGAGCCAAATCACTGACCACTTGCTCTGGCTGAGAATCCCTGACTGCTGACAGTGATATAACCCACCATCTCCTCCCTCCAGTCATCCCCCTTCCCCATTTCTTTCCTGTCAGTGGAGTAGGTGTGTGTGTGTGTGAGAGAGAGAGAGCCAGAGCAAGTTTGCATTTGCACATGTATGCTTGTGAGTATGTGTATGTCTGAGTATGAAAAAAGTGTAATGTGAAGAGATATATGACTAATTTGAACAGTGCAGGCAACATCCTGTTTCTTCAAAAATTTAACACCAATTTTTAACAAACTAAAATTAGTAAAAAGAAAATCAGTACAATAACACCCATAGCCTAAGTTGTACATCAGGTTCAGTCAAGTCAAACTATATAACACTACCAGGAATCCAGCCATTAAGATAGTATAAATTAATTGTGTGTGTGTGTGTGTGTGTGTGTGTGCGCGCGCGGGAGGGGGGGGGGGTCATGTAACCCATGATATGCTGTGCATCTAGACTGCATGAAACAGAAAACAAAGGGAAGTAAACACATATTTCATGAAATGATAAAATGCAAAATACCATGCACATATTGTGAATGAAATATTCAGTTTGATATATATATAAGACATGCATTCTCACATACACACACAAATAAAGATGAGTACACAAAATATATATCAAAGAATAAGATACTAAGTATGATGTGCATATTAACAATAAAATATTCAATGTAAGTAATCATATACATGTATACATAAGACATTAAGTAATACTTTCATCTCAGTCATGAAATGTAGCACCCTGAAGTGGAATTTCTGAGTAAATAATCGCATGCAACAAAGACATCCATAAGATGAACAGTACAAGTAGATGGCAAAGTTCTTGTCAGCAATTGGAAAGGACAGACCCCTAAAAATTCAGCCTCAATTGTCAAAGCATAAGTTGATGCTGCAACTGAGTTATTGTGTGAAAGGTAAGTGCGGCCATTTTGTTCAGTGCAGTGAATTTTGTGTTGGTGTTGAATGAATGCTTACCTGTTAGTATGCCATTTTATAATTCTGTTATCACAGTGTTTTCCTCCCACTCAAAACACTCAGAAATTGACAAAAGCCTAAACATATATTAAACTGAGAGCTCTGGTTTTGGTTTTAAGTTTTAAATTGAACATAACATTTGTTCTTTCTTATGAGCTGATCTGTGTATCTAACATGTTGCAGAAACAGCTGCTTATGGCAGGGTTTGCAAGACCTATTCCATGATCCAAAAAGGCCAGTATAAACATCTCAGGTAGTGAGCAGCATGTTATTGCTGATGCCAGGAAACCTGTGAGTGCCAAAAAATGAGAGATTTTTTGGTGTGCATTTTCTCTTGTGAATGCCATTTTGTGAAGAAATAAAGGTGCATCATCCACCTTTTATTTCTTATTTATTGTGTTTCTTCTATAATGAAATGCATGACTGGGTTCATGGATGGAAGAAAAAACTAGAGAGCTGAAAGAAAATAGATTCATATATCTGTCATTTTTGCTAGCAACTTATGTAATATTTGCTCCCTCCTGGGAACCTTTGTTGTGGAATGCCCCATCAACCTACCCATTCTGTATAATGCTCTCAAGTTGCATTCATTTAAAAATTTGTAGTAATTTTGAAGAAGATGATCAGCCTAGACCACTGGTAACTTATTGTGGCTGCAACTTCAATATTTTTTTCAAAAACAAAAATTTTGAAGAAGTCTCATCTGCAGCATGCACCCTTTTTTAATGAGAAAATCAGGTATCATTCCTTTTCTGCCAACTTTAGAGGGAAGTTTTAAGGTTGATTTTAATTTATTTTGAAAGCTGACATTTCACTTAATACACACACAAAATTTCATGGTCCTACTTGTGACAGTTACTGAAATATTCATCTTTGCAGCATGCTACCCCAGTAAACAGTCTTTTTTCCACTGGTCAAATTGAAGATTTTTCAAAGTTTGAGACTCTGATACTTAAAATTCAGTCAACTGTCCTGCCTGAAAAAAATTCAGTGCACTTTCTGTGATGTAATCTGCAAGATATTTTATTTTGAAATGCAACTGTCTATTCGTTTCAGTGCTGTAGACCTTCAAAGTTGCTATTCTGTACACACTGACACGTCTTGATTTTCTATTTCCTCCTACTTTGACAGACATATTTTCCAGTTTCTTTGCTGCTGAAGTGTTAGTGTTTTCTTGTGCAATATACCATTATCATATGGTTTTTAAAAGTATATGAGTTTTCATTACAGTACCCTCATGGACAGTATAATATAACTGTGAAAATGTGAGAATATTAAGTACTAACAGCATGTACGCATCGTCACATCTTTAAAATGGAATATCTTCAGAACCAATCAAGATATTCACTTACTTTTTTTTTTGTTTTTCTTATATTGTCATGTTGTTTGCCAAAAATCACATTCCAGTCATTGTAATGAATATTTAAATTTTCACTGCCGCCACCTACTATATCTGGCTTGAACTCTTCACAAGGTCGAACATATGACTTGCTTTAGGCGGCAGATTTGTTTGGGGACCCCAAAACCATTTCATTATAACTTAAATTAAGTGGCATTTCTATACATCCAACTTCATTATATCCGACATATTTTCAGAAGGATTTTTACTGGGACCAACGTTGTTACTTCATTATATCCTCCATTCGTTAAATCTGACTTCATTATAAGCAGCTTCAACTGTACTTTTTTTTTTTTAACAAAAAAATTTGAAAGATTTCTGATTTCAATTTCACTGAACTATGTTTCCATCAACATTTACGTTATCTTTTCATATTTCCATATCCTGTATGAAATTGAGGGGAGGGGGGAGGGGAGGAGGGAGGGAGGGGGGAGAGGGGATCCTTTCTATTGTAATTCCATTTTTTACTGAAGATGTAGGACCCAATCTAAGGATTGTGCATGCTCTCTCTCTCTCTCTCTCTCTCGATCACTCTATGTCTCTCTCTCTCCCTCCCTCTCATTCACACACACACACACACACACACACACACACACACACACAATCAGTCAAGAATTAGTTTACAAAGCTTAAAAGCAAACAACACTGGCCTAAACTACTTTCACCTGACACCGGAAAAAAGAAGAAATTTGGATAAATGAGTTAATTGACTTTGGTCCAAGTTTAACACTGCGTGTATAACTTATGTGTGTATACATAAAGGTATACAGACAGAAACAAACACAAAACACCAACAATGATCTTCCAGTCTGTCTTCCTTTTCTTTACTCTTCAGATTCATTCAAAAATGATCCTGACACAGTCTGTAGGTATGGCATCCAGCTGACTTCTGTCTTCATTATATCAAAGTAACTAAGTTTATTTCAATGCCCTGTACGTTTTGTATCCAAGTATGTGAGACTGAGACAGAGAAGGAGTGGAGACACATGATTTCAATCAAATAATTAATGTATGTTTTCACAAGCAATAACATTCTTTAAGTATATATGATATAATATGCATGTATGTGCCACACACACATGTATGCGTGTGTGCTTGTGTAGTGTGTGTGTGTGTGTGTGTGTGTGTGTGTGTGTGTGTGTGTGTAAGTGTGTGCACATGTGTGTGTGTGCACATGTGTGTGTATGTGTTTTCAAAATTTCATCCATCTTTTTAATCATTATTGGATTCATCATTACTGTTCTATCACCCACTGATCCAGTCTACCTTCATGCTTTTTACACACTGTCAATATCCCATCAGTCAGTTCAAAGTACTTAAGTACTTGCACTGTTGCAGTGTGTTGGTACGATGTCCTTGTTACTATTGTTAGCTATTAGTTTTTATTCATCAAATGCTTGAGTCCTAACTGTCAGTATCATTTAGAGTAAGTATCAAATTATCGTTTTATTTAACATTACTCTAAAACATTTGGCAGTTACATTCCGAATTATCTTACACTTTTAAAGTTCTTATGTGTATATGGAACGGTTTCACTGGCACAAAAAATGAAAACGGTGAAACACATGGATAAGACAATACACAATGATATGCTCTCTGAACAGTTAATGACAAAGAGAAAATACCGACTCACCTCTGCTGATAGTTCATCCATTTTTTGACTGTTTACATTAGATATTGTGATACCAGCCAAAACCTTGGCGACGTTCAGTGAGCGAATGATTGTTGTCTGTTTATTTTCCCCATGTTCCAACATCAAATGCTATCCATATGATCAGATCCTGAAAATTATGTTATGATATGCTGCTTCCAGTAATGGAAATTTTGATGTTCTGGGTTTCAAGTCTGAGCATGACGAAAATCAAAGATTCCCGTTGGACGAGACAGTTACTCTGAAATCAATGCTTTGCATGCACCAACGGAACGAATTCAAGCAAGCATGCTATGCTGATATTGGCAAGTAGTTCAAATTAAATATGTAACGATAAAAAGCTAGCCTGACTGTTTAGATGCTTGGTAACCCGTTCCTCACGAATGTAGCCGCGCCATTTTGAAACAATTTTGATGTCATGCAAGCCAAAGTGAAAGTGTCAATATTGCAGCGATTGGTTCGATTTTGTACTGCCAGCCAATCACAAAAGATTGTACATAGGATATTACACGGAAAGCTAACCAGCGACTTGTTTATGTGCCATTTGGGAACAATTTAATTCAAGACAGGAATGACTTGTTTACTTTTTTCACTTTCCAGAGAGATGTAGATATAATAATTTACAGTATTGTGCCATCTGTCATCGAAAATATCTGTTAGTTTTGAACACATCTGCCCAATGTTCTTCAGAAACTGTGTGGTTCGTCCGTCGGGATCGACGAGGACCATCTAGTCATCCTAGGGGTGGGGGTGGGTTGGGCTCTGTGGGTGCGCAGATGACTGGTCAGGCCAATCCGCGCCCGGAAGGGTCTGATGCATGTGGACAGGGGATGGTGGGGGCTGTCGGGGACTTGCTGGCACTGCTTTTCCTGGCCTGTCTGCGTTGCTCTGCTGCAGTGATTCTGTTGGCCTCACAGGATTTGGCGCCTTTGTGGACAGCTGAACGCCACTTTGGTCTGTCCATTGCATTCAGCTCCCGTGTGTCGTGGCTGATGTCGAAGGCCTTCAGAGAAGCTTTCAGAGTGTCTTTGAAGAGCTTTTTTTGGCCTCCATGGGAGCGCTTGCCATGTTGGAGTTCGCCGTACAGCAGTTTCTTGGGGAGCCGGTGGTCTGGCATGCGAACTACATGGCCTGCCCAGCGCAGTTGGGCCTGCCGTGCATCAAGATGGTGTAGATGCTGGGCAAGTTTTCACGAGCGAGCACCGCTGTGTCAGGGATCTTCTCTTGCCACTTTATGCCGAGAAGTTTTCTGAGGCTGGTGGTGTGGAAGTGGTTCAGCCTTTTGGCGTGGCGTTTGTAGACCGTCCATGATTCACATCCATCTTCAGAAACAACATAGCGCGCAAAGGATATTTTAAAGCGAAAAAAAAAAATCAGTGATAAGGGGCGCGAAGCAAGGGAACGTGTGACCCAGCATCGTTAGGTTGGCATGGCAACATCTCTCTCTCTCTCTCTCTCTCTCTCTCTCTCTCTCTCTCTCTCTCTCTAACACACACACATACACACACACACAGTTGTCTATTTTTCATTTACGGTTTTCATGACAAATAAATAAATTATGATTCTAATTCTGAAATAAAATTCACACACACAGACATACACACACGCGTGCGCGCACACACACACACACTGTTATTACTGAAATACTGACTGAAGACGTATTTTTGACTGAGTAACACATGTGTGTGTGTGCCGTGTGTGTGTGTGTGTGTGTGTGTGTGTAGTGTGCCGTTCATGTCTTCAGTCAGTATTTCATAACAGTGTGTGTGTGTGTGTGTGTGTTACTTAAAAAAATGTGTTCAGTCAGTATTTCATACCATGATTAACTTATGTAATCAGTAATGGAACATATGAAACAAAATAACAACCACAATCGACCTCTCCCGTTTGCGTACGCAAAGGGGTCATTATTTATTGCTTATTTGCTTATTTATCGTCTTTTTTATTTTATGTTTCTTATTGTTATTATTATTGTTAATATTATCATTTTCTTCTTTTTTTCTTCATTTCTTTTTCTCAAGGCTTGACTAAGCGCCTTTGGTTACGCTGCTAGTCAGGCATCTGCTTGGCAGATGTGGTGTAGCGTATATAGAGATTTGTCCGAACGCAGTGATACCTCCTTGAGCTACTGATACTGATACTGAAAGCGGGTCACGTGATACGCAAGTTTTTGCTTGGAGGGGAAAAAGAACCCGCGTGGAACTGACATTGCCCGGCAGTCTCTTTTCAGTTTTACTTTACGCAGAAATGTCGACTGATGAAAACTGATAGCTTTTTTAGTGAAGACGCACGCGTGAAGTACATCGACATGCTCGATACGTCGTACTGGCAAAACATCAGAGAGTTGATAATGATGATAATGAAAACAATATGATAATAGTGATAACAACACAAAATCAATAACAACAACGACGACTACGACTATAATGATAATAATAATACTGATAATGATGATGATGATGATAACTGATTGACATGGATGCTTATATAGCGCCTATCCTCGGTTGGAGACCAAGCTCAAAGCGCTTTACAACTGAACACCGTGACTCATTTACACAACAGGCTGCATACCTGCATAGTCACTAGAGCCGCCGACTGACGGCTGCCATTGAGCGCTATCATTCGTTTCCTGTGTCATTCAGTCTGATTTCAGGCATGCACACATACACTGAGTACACACTCAGACAAACACTGTGTAACATTTTACGTGTATGACCGTTTTGCCAGTTTATTTACCCCGCCATGTAGGCAGCCATACCCCATTTTCAGCCAGTGGTCAGTGCCGGCATGCTTGGTATGTTCTTGTTTCAATAATAATAATAATAATAATAATCGTAACAATGATAATAATGCATGCCGCGCCTATATATATTTACATTTTCGTGCAAACTTCATATTTAGGGAATCGGATCAAAAATAAAATTATGTTCAAATTAATGCTTGGAATGGTAATTATAGTAATCATTTTATGTATGTACTTTTGTTTCGTCGTCAGCTGAGAAAATACACATACGTACAGTTGATTGACTTTTAGCTGGTTAGCTCACTGTGGTGGATTGCTGGGTGTTTACAGAGCTGGTTGTTCAGTGGATAACTGATAGCATAGTTTTGGTCTGGTTCATCGGTGCTTTAATTGTCTTCTCAGTTGGTTTCGTTTTTTCCCACGGCATATATTTGTACAGACATGTAGATAACGATACCATGTATATCAATTACTAGTACAGGATGTTTTAAACCCAATTTTGGTCAAGATGCTTATTCTACAGTGTTTGCAAATAATCAGTTGCATGTGTGATTAATTTAGTAATTGATAAGTTTAGAACAACCAATAATGCACTGCCTGTAACACAAGTGTTTTGACAATTTACCCAGAATGAAAGATTCTTCAAGAAATGTCCCATAAATGCCATTGATGATGAATTGCGGTTTTTGTGTGTGTCCCTTTTTGACAACATCAGACAAAAAAATGTTTGCCAAAACTCCATAGCCTATATTTCGACCTATTGTTTTCTAGAGAGAGAGAGAGAAAAAAAGAGTATACCAACTGTTAAAACTGAAATCACATGTCTCTTGATATGATATGACATGATATGATATGATGTGATGTGATGTGAGGTGAGGTGATGTGATATGGATACTTATATAGCGCCTGTCCTCAGTCGGAGACAAGCTCTAAGCGCTTTCCAAATTGGGGTCATTTGCACAACAGGCCTGCTTCCCTGGTTAGAACCGACTGATGGCTGCCATCTTGGGCGCTCAGTATAGCAGTCAGTTCGTTTCCTGTGTCATTCAATCAGATTTCAGTTACGCACACACACGATGATACGCACTCAGACAGATATGTAACATTTTATGTGTCTGACCGTGTTTTTTTGTTTGTTTGTTGTTGTTTTTTGTATATACCCCGCCGTGTAGGCAGCCATACTCCGTTATCGGGGATGTGCATGCTGGCCGATATGTTCTTGTTTCCATAGCCCACCGAACGCTGACACGCATTGCAGGATCTTAAACGTGTGTGTTTGACATGCTTGCGTATACACACGGACGAAGGAGCTGAGGCATAAGCAGGTCTGCATAATTATGTAGACCTGGGAGATCGAAAAAATCTTTACCCTTTACCCGCCTCTCTCTCAGGCTCTCTCATTCACACACTGACACAGATATACACAGACACAGAAACACAGAGAGAGAGAGAGAGAGAGAGAGAGAGAGAGAGACACACACACACACACACACACACACACACACACACATGAACTCGCACATGTACGCATGTTCTGTTTGAATCTGAACTCCATCCATTCGGCCAGGACGGAAATTTATTCTTCTGATTGGTGCGAACCCACGATCTCCAGTTAAGTGGAGAGTCATACCATGCATTTTAAGTCGACACACGTCTTGTAACTCGATAATATTATGGTGTCCCGAAAACCAAGCATTGGACGGAACAAAAGATTTTGTCAAAAACAATTAGGCCTACTACAAAAACATAAACAGGCTAACAGAAATAAATAAATGAGAGAGTATTCAGTTTCGAGCATATGTCAGTATCAGTATCAGTATCAGTCGCTGAAGGAGGCGTCACTGCCTTCGGTCAAATCGATGATATGCGCCACACCACATATGGCAAGCAGATGCCTGACCAGCAGCGTAACCCAACGCGCTCTGTTAGTCCTTGAGACTTAAAAAGAAGAAGGAAGGAAAGAAAGAAAAAAAAAGAAGATAATAATAATAATAACAATGATAATAATCAGTGATGATAATAATAATAATAATGATAATAATAATAATAGTGATAAATAAAACTTGAAGAAATAAAATAAAAAGACAATTATGATGATAAATAAGCAATAATGTAAAACGTGCAGACACACATTCACACACACACACACACACATGCATAACAGATATGCAACAAACATGCAGTTTCACAGCCCGGATATGAAAACACAAACAAATACACATAAACGTACACGAGCCCCGACACACACACACACACACACACACACACACGCGGAGTGATATATTTTCGAGAATGAATTTATCTGTCAGTGTAACATTTCAAACTTCAATTTGTTAACACACGAACACAAGGCATACAGTCTAAAAACGTGATGAAAATATTCCCCTCAATAGACAGTCGTAACACAGAATACTATAATTACCATGATAAGCTCTACCAACCTTTTGATTCATCACAGTGATTATACTCCCTGCCTCCGCTGAGCCGGCGGAAAAGACCACGGCACAGGTGTTACTGAGGATGAAGTATGTATGATGGTAAGTCTGATGACAGCATCCTCTCGGAACCTCTGCGGTTCTGTCGATGTGTAGCAGCACAAAACTATGGCACTTCGAATCAATACGTTGCGAACGAAAGAAACGGTGCGACACGCAATGGTCGTTAGAGAGTGTGTGTGTGTGCGTGTGTGTGTGTGTGCGTGCGTGTGCGCGCGCACGTGTGTTTGTGTGTGCGTGCTCGCGCGAGTGTGTTTGTGTGTGCGCACGCGCGCGTGTTTGTGTAAGAGAGGGAGAGAGACAGTCGGTCAAACACACACACACACACACTGACTCGAGAGCATATACAGGCTGGCAGACACGGTACACACGTCTTTATACGCACACACACATACACACACACACACAACCAACCAACCAAAGAAACACACGAATACGTACTCGCACACACCAAAGACATTGTATGCCCAGTATATTCATTTATAGTGTCCAGTTTGCTAACACGAACACGAACACACGCATTTCATTTACGTACGCATACACGCGCGCCGGCGCTTGTCGTGAGTCTATGAAGAACCCTGCTGAATGTCACAAGATATCAGCGAACAGAATCTAAATTACCTGTGCGCAAACCGATAGGAAGCGTCAGGCAACACTGGCCGGATGCTGTGTGTCGTTGTGGTGAGAGAGAGACTGAGACAGAGACAGAGATGAAAAGATGAAAATTCTTTCTTTGGCTTTTTAAGTTTTACACCAAGGGAGATTAACAGTCAAAAACAAACGATGTGTAGCAAAATGTGTAAAGTCAACAAAGCCTAAGCTGTGTGCTGGGTCTATTTTCTATCTGCTGAGAGAGAGAGGGAGAGAGAGATGAATGAGCAAGGGGACAAATATGTTGGGAATACAAAACACACCAGATCAAGAAAAAAAAGAGAGAAAAAAAGGGCTATAGAAGAAGAAATCTGTACAATTTCCAGAAGAGTACATTTAGCGACCTATTACTGTCAGCAAGCAACACTTAAAAGACAAGTTGTTAGGGATTGTCTCTTGGTGTGGTGACAGCTGCATGGTTCCAGGGGTGGGTCCTGGATGTCTGTCCAGGTGGGCGGTCCATTTGGCAATTGACCAACATGGAAACAGTATCAGTATCAGCAGCTCAAGGAGGCGTCACTGCGTTCGGTCAAATCCATATACACTACACCACATCTGCCAAGCAGATGCCTGGCCAGCAACCCAATGCGCTTAGTCAGGCCTTGAGGGAAAAAAAAGTAAAATAAAATTAATAAAGTAAAGAATAACAAAAAAAACAAAACCAAAAAAAACCACAAAAAAAACACATGGAAACAAAGAGGTGGTATTGTATACCGACTGTTTAGACTGGCCCGTTAACTGCTCAGTTTGAAGGTGGTATACGATGCTGACTGTTCAAATTGGCCATTAACTGTTCAGAGTTACAAGGGGTATGCTGTTCTGACTTTTCAAGATGTCTTTTAACTGTTTAGATGCTGACTGTTCAAAGTGGCCCATTAACTGTTCAGAGTTAGAGCTGATATAAGATGTTGACTGTTCCAATTGGACATTAACTGAATACTGGATGGTTCGAAATGGTTCCAAATTGTGGTGGGCGAGTTCAAGATAATAGAAAGGATGTCTTGTAGTTGTCGCACAGCATGAAGTTGTCCTGTTTGGAAATAACCAGTTTACAGTCATCTCATGTCCTATGAGCTATGTTTTTGACAATGAGCCATAAAGCAGTTTGTTACAGTGTGTAATACAGTGTGTTATTTTCTTATTTTTTAACTATGAGAGAGAGAGAGTGAGTGAGAGAAGGAGAGAGACTGGCAGAATGTTTTCTCATCTTTTCTAATGTTCCCTCCTCCTTTACTGGCATTTTTTTCTTTTCCTTTTTTTTATTTTTTTTTATAATTTTTATTTTTTAGTAGGCAAAGTGGGGTTTTTTTCTTTTTTCAAAATTAAAATATATAGTTTCGTTTCAAATGGTAGTTGTTTTTTTTCCTTATCTTTTGAAAGAATACCTCCCCTTATATATATATATATATATATGTATATATACATGTGTGTGTGTGTGTGTGTGTGTGTGTAACTGACATTGATTTCTTCAGCAATTTTCAATAAATGGCAGAATACATTTTTTCGGTTTCTCTTCTGTTCGTTTTCCAGAAAACTATCAGTGACTCTTGAATGAAAATAAATCTATAGCACAATCTATGATTCCCTTGCTTCTAACATCCACTGATTCTTCTTGTTTCCTCATTTTGATGAGGCTGGGGGGAAAAAAAGATGAAGAAAAAAAGCACATCTCCCTAATAACATCTCAATCTAATTTCTTTAGGTGAATGGTCAATATCTTAATGGACATCCTTTTTGCACAAGTTTATAATCTATCAGCCATTAAAGGTTTTCACAAGAACTACTACCAATTTACCTGTTCTTTACAAGAATCATCAGGCACATTTTAAACACTTTACACACCAAACCTTTGAAATGTGACACTCCTGCTGAAATGTACATTTGAATGGTATAATTCATTATCTTTGGGTGTGGAAATGTATCATGTGGCTACATGGTGACTCATGTGTTTTGTACTATATATTTGTAATAAGTTTGTGGCTTTGAGTTATTCTAAAATCTTGTTCAATCATAACCAAAATGTGTGTCTACACACTGTGAGAAATGTGTGGCCTACATAATGTAGGAAATGAATGAATGAATGAATGAGAGAGAGAGAGAGACAGACAGAGAACAAGCGCATGTATCCACATCTATCTATGCATGCTTGTGAAACACAGGGTGCTCAATCTATTAGTTTCAGCTTGTAAATTTGATTCCACATCAAAATCTCAGCTGCAAATGCAACCACCACCACAGTTTGGAAATGTAACACTTGACAAATGTTTCACTCTCCTGACATTTTTTTTATATTTGATCTTAATCACAGCTGGATATGGCTTGTGGATGTCAAGACTAATGATGAATGGATGTTACTTAAACCACAATCTGTGACAGTGACAGAACAAAGTTATTTTCATCAAGAAATGACAACGACAGGAAATGTTTACAATCATTTTTATGCATTTCATCACTGGATCATCCAAAATAAATACAATGTAAGTTTACATAAAAGCCAAACACCAACTCCAACAGATATGACCGAAAAAACAGGAACGTCACAGATATGAATACATAAAAACTACAAGTGATTTTTTAAAAGTTAAAATTCAAACTGATACACAGAAAATGAAACAAAATGAAAAACAAAACAAAACAAGTTGAGCAGCCATGACGAGTTAACAAGTCAATTTAGCCACACCCACTCTTCAGTCACTGAAGTAAATGAGCTTGGCACATAGATCCTGTTAAAGCTTAAAATTTTATTCTAAATGTTTTCATTTATTCATTTATTCTAATCTTTAAAATCAGAAACAACATTGTGACCAATAAATTCACAGTATAACAGCTTGGGGTGTTTCCAATAAAACCCAATAAAAACAACAATGCTGATACTTTGAACAGCAAAGCTGAAATCAGGTTGTCTGATGACTAATGTGGTTCACCATAACTCTTCTAGGATCAACCTGTCTCAAATAGTGCATTTAACTTCTTTCTGCTTGTGATAATACAGTAACACAAAACTTGGCTGACAAACATGATGAAATGCATAAAGACGAAGATAAAATGTATGATTAACCCTTTCATCACCTGTATATGTCTGCGCTGAGTTTATCTGTGTGGTGTCTATGCAACAGTCTGTGTGGCACTGCACTAGCCACGCAAATTGTATCAGTGCTATTATATACTGATATAATCCAATATTGCCAAACCAGTAACCACAATGTTTTGTTTCTATTTCTGGACATCTGCTTAAATATAACACATTTATTTTGACCAGCACAACAAATGGCCAACTTCAAGATCTTCTGCTGTCCAACCAAATTACTGTGCTTTGTTCATTCCACTATGCTTGCTGTCCTTACAGTGATGGTAACATTCTCAGCTTCCTTCACCATACAAGCTAACCATATCTGCCACTAAACAAAGCCCTAGCAACTGTTTTGATTTTATCTCTTTTATAAAACATAACAATTATGATTCCATGCACATGAAAAACTAAAGATGTGCAGCCTTTAGGAACCTATTAATTCAATCTGCTGAAGTTAGCGATGGTTCAGGAAAATAAAGATGATATGGAAGCAATCATTTTCCACCTTGAAGCCCATGTAGAAATAAAATTATCCAACAGTCTGTTGTACTGACTTCAGTCTGCTCTCTTCATGTAGCTGTTCTGATGCCCCACATAATTACATCCTAGCAACAAAGGTGATGAAAGGGTCAATGGCTTACAACTGCTTGTGGATTACTTTAACATCATGTGAATTACAGTTTCAATTCATCCAGCATACAAAAAGTGATCTGTGTCAAAAACCAGATTTTAAGACACACAGAACAAGTGGAACAAATGTGGTTCTCTTCTCCCCTTGCTCCCAAAACTTGCATCTTTGACTCGTGGTTATTATGCCATGTTACAATCTCTGACTTAGAAGCAGGTACCATTCTCAAACATGCTCACAATTCATGATTTACCTAATACAACACATCTATGAAATCATCATACAGCAAAAAAAAAAAAAAAAAAACAGAGTGAAATGACACACATATAATTAAGAGGCATGGAATCCATTCCCTACTGTCATCTTTTGTGAGATAAGGATTATTTTGTGACAGAGCTGCTGATGTTTTGTGATGCAGGAAACTGTAGTCTGTGAAATGCACCCTACCTCTGTAACAATACACATGCAAAAGGCAAAGGTCTTGACAGACAGTTTTGTAAATATATATATTCTTGCAATTGGTTGCCATAATTTGGCACATGAATCTGTCTTGCATGTATTTGTTCTTTGTTTAGGATTTTCCAAAAGAATACAGACATATTCTAAACCTTTTAGTAATTATACTTCATAGAATCAAGAATTGTTTTTAAAACATATTTCAGTATAGAAGACAACAAATAAAAGACCAGGTTTCTGTGTGAAATGATGATAAATTTCTAATAAGTAAAAGCTTGGAAACAGCAATGGAGGAAGACTAGGTATCATCAAAATATAGAATCAATCAGGCCTACTAATGAAGTTTATTTCTACCACATTATATTACAGTAAATGAAAAAACCCTTCTTTGACATGACCATCAACATCTCCTACTGGGAAGTCTCAATACCACATACACACACACACACATCCCACCACCACCATCACACACAGAGAATATCTAACATCCAAAGGGAGTCACTGAGACCTTGCTGGTCAGAAAAACAACAACAACAATCCCTTTTCCAAGCAGAAAGAATAAAATGAGAGAAAAAAGAGAAAGAAAAGGTAAGAGAAAGAAGAAAGAACAAAAAAAAAAAAAAAAAAAAAAAAAAAAAAAAAAAAAAAAAAAGAAAAAATACACAAATCTGTGCATCCTAAGCCACAAAGTCTTCAAGAGAGGACAAAACAAGACTGTAATTTAGCGGTGTCAAGGCTGTTTCACTGAGAAAGATTACTATACTCTGGCTCATGTCATCATTTCAGTACATTCATGCATGTGCAATCAGAACAAGTTACTGAAAATATGCACAACTAAAACTGAAATTCAGTTTGCTGTGAAGAAGTGATACGGAAAAAAAGGGTTATCGATCTACAATAATTCTTTTTGAAGGAGGAGGGGGATGTTTTCTTTTTCAGTTCATTGTTTAATTAAGTGATCATAACTTTCAGAATATCAAAGCCAAAATGATTATGAAAATAGAAAATTAAAAAAAGAAACATGCAATGGAATCAAAGGTGAAGAAATGTACAATTTCTCAATTCAAAAGATTGTCTTCTTGTCTACTAACACACAAATGAGACATACAAATTATTGTGGCAATTATAACACTCATTATGATGTTTACTAATCTAAACCCATCTGCAAAAAGGACTAATAATCAAAATTGTCTATTGAGTGCAATGATTTATCAACATTTTTTGTAATAAGAGAATGAAAACTATTCTACCAATTAATATTACCCACACATATATTCCCTGCCAGTAATTGTATCTAACAAAAATAGATATTCATTAAAAAAATAAAACAACCCAAAAACAAAAAACAACCACCGAAAACAGGAAATGGAAATGAGATGTTGTTTTGGTTTTTTTTCTTTGGCCAGATATGTAGATAGATACTGCTTACAGGCATGTCACACCAACAATCAAAGCCTCACTTCTAAATATTTAATAAATATGTCCACACACAAAGATTGCAATGTATAACTCACATTATGTTACTCTTCAGTGACCAAACCTACTTAGAAGTTCGTTAATTTAAAAGCTGATAAATATTAGATGAAGTAATAAATCGCGAACATAAGAAAGGCAAGTAAAATGAATGAAATGAAAAGAACTAATAGGTGAATTCATTAATGTAAATAATAATGTGCAGTTGCAAATCTACTTGGAACCCTCAAAAGCAGCAGCAATAGTACACAGGCAAGCTATGACACCTACAAAACATAGCATACTCATACTGAATTGAGCAAATTTTACACAAATATCAACACACACTTTCGCCAAGAAATTATTATAATTCTTAAGCATGTTATCATGATCATGAATAATGTTAGAAATCAGTGAAACAACCAAGTCAATGCTGATTCGTCAAAAGAAGGATTGAAATACACAAAAGTGGGTTGTACTGGTAACAATGAACACCTTTATGTAAAAAAAAAAAAAAAAAAAAGTAAAAAAATTTGCATTGTTAAAATCCAAAATTACAATTTCTGGTAACCTGGCATATAAACTCAATGAATAAATAAAAATATTATTCCTTAACTTGTGGAATGCAATTAGACGCATTTTTGTGGAAAAAGAGAAGCCCTGCTGTTTACGTGTAGATGGGTAGGGAGGCCATGTAAAAATACTGATAATTAAGAACTTAGCTTGTAAACAAATGTATACAAGTAATTCTCCAGTACAATTAAAAATATTCATACGCAACGATGACATATATAAACCATGTTAGTAATCACAAAGGAATATGAAGCAAAGAAAATGCATTTTCATGATCATGAAACATTTTCACGAACTCTCATTCCCCAGGTGGGAAGAAGTCTATGTTTTGTTCTAAATTCACAACCCGTGAGAACAAAACAGGCTGTGCTGAGGAAGAAACAGGGAAAAGGTACACAGAAAGAAATGAGCTCTGATGGCCTGCTGGTGTTTATGCATGTGACTGTGTGAACATTTGTACGTGTGAGTGTGTCATTATGTGACAGAATGCAATAACATATAGTCATCATTCATGTTATCTGTCTGTTTATGATAGAATGATACAGCTAGTAGAAAGAAAGGAAACGGGGGTGGGGGGTAGGGAAAGGAGGGGATGAAATAGAGGATTTATATAAAACACTGATATTCTAAGACACCCAGTTCAAAGAACTGTACTTTCCAATTAGAAAAAAGTGACAAAAAGCACCTCCATATCTAAAATACAGTAAATATTACAATATTTCTAGTTAGATATAAATCATTGATAATAATAACATAATAAGTTAAATTAACTGACTGAATAAGTCACAGTTTGCTAAAAAGTATTAGCAGGAAAATTAAATCACTGAACATTAAGAAAATAACATCAAAGGTGAAAACACACGCGGCAACAAACACAATCAAGTAATTTCTGTCCCTAAGGTACAGTTTTTTCAACACAACAACAATTGTAAAGAGAAAAAAAAAACAACCCTAAAACCAATCATGTGGTCATCACTTTTTCAAAAAAAAAAACCACACAGAAAATCCCACAGAAATAAATAAACCCAGGCAATGTCTTGTTTGGTAATGATTTTTCTTCCAGATCACTGGCAAAAAACCACCAATAGATCTGAATGAATAGCTACTCACCTTTTTGTAAGGTAATACTTCACTGATTATGGACTAGCAGGTAAGTAATGATGCCCAAACTTTTGAGCACCCAAGTTCTGTAATGTATGTGCACAAGTGCAAGCATGCATAAGTTTGTGTGTCGTGCGAGAAACAGAAAGAGAAAGAACCTCGTTGCTCTACTCTTTGCCACAAAAACAGCAGAACTGGGAGCATGTACTTTTGCATGAGCATGCATGTATGTGCATATGTGCTTGCGTTGGAGAGAGAGAGAGAGAGAGAGACAGAGATAGGGAGAGCACACATTCTTAATGAGCAATGTAATGTATAATATCAATGTTTGCTCAGCATGCAATTAAATTCTTAAGCTCATGTGCCCTATATGTTCAGTCACCACTGGTGACAAGCAAACCCAGCATGGCTGCAAGGCGTCACCATGACATGTTCACACCTCACAGAACTGCTCACATGCACGACAGGTATGTCCTGACACTGCTGTGGACAAATTCTGAAGAAAACAAAACAAAATCCTCATTCTGTTCACTGTCTATCCCCTTTTTTCCCTTCCTTATCGCCTTTTTTCCTTCTTAAGAAAGACAACATTACAGACTCTTTAGGCGATTTTTTTTTCTCTCTGCTAATTTCATTAAAATCAAAAGGGGAACAGTTTCCTTTACATCATACATAATCACCGGCAATATTTCTAGTCAACAAGATTTCCTATCAATCTGCCTTGTATACATCATGAGAATGACCCACCCAAAACTTAACGATATAGCTAGCAATTTCATATCCACAATTTTGTGCTCAAAATCAAAGCAAGCACAATAAGCTAAAACTGGTGGTCAATCTGAAACACAGTAACACAGCATACACAGTGAAAGAAATTAAACACAACAAGTATTTACATTGCTCTATTCCCATTCATTAAAAGGAGCCAGACCTATGGCAAAATGAAGTTTTCAAAAGTTAAATGCCTCAGCGCTTATTTCTAACACTAATTTTGGAGGTGTACTAAGTTTTTCCTATACTTAAAAATTGATCACTAAGGGTAAACATTTGAAGAATTTTCATATTCTGTTTCAACTCTTGGTTTCGACAATTTGCATATATTTATTTGTATATATTTGTTTTGTTTTGTATTTTCAAATCTATGAAGTATCGCTGAGGATATGAGGAAATATTCAAGTAATTATAAGTTAAAATTATATTCAAGTTAACTACTTATTCAGAACACAAATCCACGAATATAAACTTGATGAAAGAAAATGATTCCAACATTCACAAGGTTTGTGTCAAACGTCAAACTAAACATGACTGATGCAAGCACCAGAACACGCTGCAGCATGGTTAAATTTGATTGTATTCTGAATAATTTTGATTTCTCAGCATGCTGGCCCGCAGGGAATATAGGGTAGTCAAAAGCAAAACAACTTCCAATGAGTGAGAAGTGCCTCTGTTCCATGATTTCATAGTTGGCTCCTCAATCATCAGTATCCCATTTTTTTCTCTTTTTTTTTTTTTCACAATGTGAATTTTCGATTAAATATTCAATCATTTGTTCCCCCCACCACACATACACACCACACAACCTGAATCAATGCACTTCACAAATGTATCCATCCACACAGCACAAGCTAATGGCACACAAGAGCAGATACAATGAGACACAAACTTATCACTGTTGTCAAACCATCACAACACAGCTGAATGCAAGATACTGTGAAATGTTACTTAGATATGCTGTCTTCAAACCTAAAAAGCTGTGCTGGTTGTACATACACCAAGCATTCCTGACAGGCTGATATAGTTCTGTATCCCATCACTGTCAACTCAAAACTCTGTCTACAGTATTTCATCAATATTCAACTTTACTCTGTTTTGTGCCCTGTAACAAATGCTTTCAGTATGCATTGTGGTGTGGTTTACCAACATAATTCCTAATTGCCCTTTCTCTGCCCACATGCCACTTATGTTTTGGTTGGAATCGTGTGTGATTCACTGTCACCATCATCATCATCATCATCACCGATGCCCACTACGGAAGTGTCCCAGCTGATCACATGTCCTCACTGTGTCTTGGTCCTGTCTGACGTGCTCTTTAGCCCAGTTTACTGTACATCTCCTGAATCTGTGTGCGGAAGTACTTGGCCAGCTCCTGTCGCTTGGCTTTGAAGGTGGGGGTGAGAAGCCCGTTTTCCACAGAGAACAGGTCTGGCTGAATGTACACGTCCTTCACCTGAAAATACACCATCAATGTAACCACCAATGTAAAGTTTAAACAACACTTCATCACCAGTATCATACACATGTAACAGTCAATACTGCCTGTCAGGATAATCTTTTTCTTTGGCATTCCATCATCTCTCTGTTCCACTGGGAGCAGAAAAGGGCAATGTCTGGACAACTATGTATCCAGAAAATCATCTTTTAACATAGGTAAACAAGTAACTGACCAATAGTATTTTCTCTCTGGTCTTAAAAACTTATGAACCATTAAGTATTTGAAACACAGATCCCTGAAAAGTGGCAAGTAAATAATAATAAAATTAAAAAAAAACATGAAGGGCACAACAAACAAATGCTTAACCCCCTGACTGTTCAACCTTGGTGAAACAACATCAGTGTGGAATGAACTTGAATTGTAGTTACCACTTTCTGGTGTACTTATCAATGGTGTGATTGGTTTTGCTGAACAAAAGCAATGCAACCCAAAGAGGAAGAAGAGCAAATACACAGTGTTAATTGGCATCCTGACCCTCATCAGCAGCAGTCAAAGGGTTAAAGCACTGGACTTCCAATCTGAAGGTCCTGGTTCAAACCAGTGTTAACACCTGGTAGGATAACATGGAGACTTTTCTGATTTCCCAGGTCAATATATGTGCAGACCTGCTAGTGCGTTAATAAACTTAATATGTATTCACAAGCTCAAGACAAAAAATACAAATGACAAAGATCCTGTTTCCATGTCAGCAATCAGTGGGTATCTGAACATACCCAGCATGCACATGTTTGAAAACAAAGTCTGGCTGTCTGAATAGTAGGTTAAAAGGGTGATACATTTAAAAGGCCTGCATGTACATGCAAGTAAATCTGGGAATCGGCAGCCTACAAATACAGAAAAAAAAAAGAAACAAGTGGGGTGTCAAAATAGAATAAATAATAGGAATTAACGTACAATTTCCAGAGAAGAGAGACCAGATTTTCTTCCCAACTCTGTCAAGCTATCCAGTATCAACTTCTTCACCTCCTGAAACAAGACACAGCAAAATGAATGAGAAAGAAAGGGTAGACTGGTAAACATTTTATTTAATATACACGTAAGAACATCTGACACATACATACAAACACATATAATAATATTCCCAGTGTTATGCATAATACCTACACTTGCATTATAACAACTTGTTTGGAAAGACTATACCTATTATTTATTAATGATGCGATCTCTTTTCTTTATCCACTCATTATAAAGAAGTCTGATCAGTGAAACAATCTATAGTTTTTAGTTTATATTCAAGGAGAATAATGTTGCTGTTTAAGTCACAATACCAGGAAAACTGACAAGAAATTAAAAGCACCATCAGAGAATCTTTCCCCGAACCAACCTGTTTCTGTGCTGAGTGTAATTATTGATAATTCTGAGGGCTGGGTTATTATGCAAGCACATTTTCATTGAACTCCACCTTTTGTAATCCTCTTCATTTCATGCCTATGGGTGAATGAGACTGTGTGGCCAAAATCTAGATGATGAATTTGTCTGTTTCCATACATGAAGAAATGACAAAGCAGGGAAAGTGTGGGTACAAGCTGAGATACTAGCAGACTTAAAGCATAAAAACATAAAGATATGATTTAAATAATGCAATTCCCACAAAAAAGAAGTCATATAAACTGCTTCAGTAGATCCTGAACATATTTCATTACTCACTGTTAGAACTGATTTTTGTCTATCAACCTGCACCATTATTTGATGAAGGCTGCCCATAAAGACCCACATTTCATTATTTATTGTCTGAATAAATTTCTGTTTTGCATTGAATCCATAAAAGTGTCAACCTACTCATGTCTTTATCACAATGTTTTGTCTTGGATAGTCCCCCCAAAAAGCAAATATTTTCTGGACATTCTGCGCAGAGTCTAACCCAACCCATTCAACCACAGGGAGGTTACAGCCTTGGCAGTCTTCCCTGTCATCTTCAAGTGAAAAAACAAAGAAAATACACTGAAACAGACTGTTTTTTGACAAGTGTGAACACAGCTGAAAGTACTGAAAATGTCAGTTCTCTTTGCTTGTGGTTTATGTGTTTGTGGGAACATGCACATCATTTTAATGAAACAAATTTTACCCTAGAGCAATGCTTGGGTACTGGGTTGAGTGAGTTAAGTGAGCTTATTCTAGTTTACTTATTCTAGCTTATTCAAGACTCCATGTTTTAATGTTGACAAATAACCAACACATAAACAGCAAAGTTAGGAAAGTCTGTCAGAAAATGTTATTGTAATAAATCTGTCTACTATACTGTTGTTTCATTTTTTTTTGTCACTCAAATTTTTGAGAAAATGCACGTGTACTGGTTTACCATGGGCAAACACAAACTTAATCAGGATGAGTATATGAACTGTTTAAAGTCAAAATGATAAAAACAATAAACTTCAAGTACACAACACAGATGTACATAGGTAGTTACATACAGGGTTCTTGCACAAGTTTTCGTAGGGGCCATTCAAACTGAGGTGTTCTCTGGCATGTTTGGGCAGGACATCTGGGTCTGGTACAACAATGCCAACCAGACAGGACTGAAAAAGGAAAGCAACAATCCCAGATGATTTTATTCTGCAAAGCCAAGACAGTCTCAACTCACACAACATCTGTCAATGTGTTCACGCAAGTCAATTTCTACAAGACAGTATTATTCACAGGGGACACGAAGTGGAGAAGCTTCATGCTCTAAAAACCTGGCAAAAGGATCAATAATTACAGAACCATGCATCAAACTGAACACAAAGATCCCATAGTCATTTATTGCCAATTAGATAGTGAATTCCCATCTGCTGTGTCTCTGGCTCAACATATGAAGGTGGGGCTCAATCCTTGCATCCTCCATTTTAACCTTCCCCAACAGTAGTCAGGTACCCATTTACACCTGGGTGGAGTGAGGAAAATCAGAATATATTGCCTTTCCTGAGCACACTTCACCATGCCAAAACAGGACACCAGACCATGATCACTGGATCAAAAGTCTAATACCTAACCGATTCTGACACATCGCCTTGAACTGAACATATCTGCACATTTCAGGAATTATACTGATTTAAACTATCAGCCAGGCGCAACACAGTGCGCCAACCATATATGGCTTGGCTCTCCAGAAAGAAGACAGAACAACTATTGGAAGAAGTGCACCAAAGCAACAGTATTCTGTGATGCAAAATGCAGGCCTCTCACATTCATTTTCAAAAGATGCAACAGTCAAATCATCGTCTCTGCTACATGTGCTTTCTTCTGGCACCTAGTGGCAGAACGCAGTTTCAACATCAACACTCACAGCTGTCTGTGTTGTTGACTTTTCAGCAGATTTTTTTTGACTCTTCTTCCATAAACTTGGGTTCAAAATTGTATGAACTAAACAAAATTCATTCCAACACAGCCTTAGCACCCTTTTTATTTTGTTTTTTGAAAGCTCTTGCACAGTATTTTTCAACAAATTCATTTCAATCTGCTTAACTAGTCAGCAAAATGTAAAAGTGAGTCTCTGTGCTTGTGATGTCACAACCTCAAACAAAATGGTGGCCTCTATAACTACTATGCATTGCTTTTTTTTTTTTTTTTAAATAAAGATACACCTTTATTTGCTTTTAAAAATATTGGACAAGTCACCATTACCTAAAATCTATTTATGTAAGCCATAAAGCCAACCCATTTTGTGTCCCCTCTAAGAAAATTATCAAACTGAAGTGAAATTATCATCTTTAATGTGTATGGAAGAAATCCACAGTAATCAGAAAGGAACTGAACTGTTTGTCAAACTGAAAATGAACTGTCTGTCAAATTGAAAATGATCACAACTATCAAATGGTGTTTGTAATGTTTCTTTTCAAATACACGATTTCCTGTAGTGTATATACAAGATTACAAGTTTCCACTCACCTGCAAGCTGTCGCCATGAACATACATTTGGGCGACCAGAGGACACTGTACACACACGTTCTCCACCTTTTCTGGGGCAATGTACTCTCCCTGAAGAAAACAAACACCACCAATAATTTTGTGTACATGCATGTTCAATCAGTTTATGGTTGTTTTCATGCCCTCAGTTTCTCCTGAGGGCCTGCAAGATACAAGGGTTCCCTTTGTGTGTGTTCATCACAAGGGTTTTCCAACACACAATGAAGGCAACCATATGTAATCAACTGCATGTCATCAAATTAATGATACCATCTTAAGTTTTCCTTTGGCATTTTATTCACACTGTTGAATAATTTCAAGGATAATAATGGTCATTACTGTAAAATGAGCTTAGCTAAAGGCAATATGCCAGAATAAAAACTAAAAACAATCTGACAGTTTCAAACAACATACATGCAGTTCTTTTTATTCATTTGTTTAAAAATCAGCTAAAATGTCATGCTCTCTCTATGAATATTCAAGCTCAAAAGTTGAAAACATACCTGAGCAAGTTTGAAGATATTCTTTTTCCTGTCGATTATCTTCAATGAGCCATTCTGAAAGAAAAAGAAAGATGTGCAATAGGTTTGGTTAACACATGTGCACATATATGCTAATTCAACAACTGGCCTCCAAACAAAAGGATCAAGAGTTGTATTCAGAGCTACAAAAACCATAGGATTTGAATAATGTGTGTCTTCTGGCTGTTAACACTAATTAATGCATGGCCTGCCAGAGGGACCAACACTATCCAAAACCTTCAATCAAGAGCAGGTGTGTTTATGATCAGATGTCCGAACAGAATGTGCCTCAGTGGACTGGAAGCATCAGCTTGACAAAGCCACAAGTCAGTCACATCTGTTTACAGCTGTCAACACATAGTCTATGCATTTCATTCAGCAAGCAAAACACAGGTCTCTTTGTGCAAAGGTACCATACACAGTTACAGTCCATCTTTGTTGTGATTTCTGGTTAGGGTAAATTTATCTTTTGAATCTTCTATCTAGTCATGAACTATCAGAACAAAAGTTTGAAATCTTGGCAAATATGCCTGAAGGAAGTATGAAACAAGACTGCCACCAGTCTGCTATTCTGAGAAGGAAAAAAACAGATGCCATGCAGTTCGTGGCACTCTGCTTCACTGAACCACCAACTTTTTCTATCCACAACTGTGACCAATTGTATTAAGTCACTACACTGAGAAGTGCTGCTTCACACAAAGTCAGCCACCACAACAGCAAAGTTCTCACCTCTACCCACTGTCCCACGTCTCCCGTGTGAAGCCAGCCATCAGAATCCAAAGCTTCAGCAGTCTTTTCCGGGTCCTTCAGATAGCCCCGGAACACGTTTGGCCCCTTGATGCAGATCTGCCAGACAAGACAGCCCACAGTGAATCCCAGCCAAATTTTCTTCATCTTAGCACAACCCTACAAGTTTGTATGCATGAAATAAGGTAATAAGATACGGAACCACACAAAATTTCAAAGCGATATCTCAAACAGCAGCAATTGTCACAAAGTGGCAGCAGTAACCAACAGAAACAGTGGGCTGAGGAAGTGTCTAAAAACTAAGTCTCTTCATATCTTTAAATTAAAGATTTGTAAGCTTACAGCATTTGTAAATTCTGATCCAAATCTTAAATAAATAGGTGAAAGGTCCAAACACTTCTCTTTCTCTCTCTCTCTCTCACACACATACAGCTTCCAATCTAAGTTCATACACCGATGTCAGACAGTGAAAGAAAGAAATACTCACTTCTCCTTTGTTTTCTTTGGAATAATAATCCATCTCTGGAATGTCAACAAGCTTGATAGCACAGCAGGTGAGAGGTGGACCCACAGTACCTGTGAAGATAAATAAAAAGAAAAAAAAGTTCAGTAACAGAAATTTGCAATCTGTCAACATTTACAAGCTCAAAATCAATGCACAAACTATGTGTGCTGACTATAGTAATAAACAGACAAGAATGGATGGATAGTGAGACAGGAGAAAATCCACAGAAAGAAACAAACTGGCAGAAGGTGGAGAGAGAGAGATAAGTGACTGATGTTTACAGGACCAAGAAAGCAATAATCAGGACCCAGATAACATTCATGATGGTCCATTGTGGAAAAAAAATCAAGTTCTATCTTACCTCCGATTGAAAGAAACTGTGTGAACTATTTGTCTTCTAACTTTGCCCATAAGACTGTTTCCATTCTCATGAGAAACGAATGATCTTTTCATAACCAGCAAATAAAGAGTTGCTTTTGGCTAAAGATATTTTGAAAGAGATGGATTGATAGAGATGATATCCTAAAAGTACAGAATCAGATGGTTACAGGTGGCTTTCGCATGCAAACACAGACTTGTATATTGATGCGCTAAAAAAAAAAAGCATTAATGGACTTGGAAATTCAATACTGAAAATATTCAGCGATATGTTATGATCCAGCACTCTCTTGGCGCACCATGCAACAAATCTGGGGTAGCAGTACAGAACTATTGCAGGTGAGGTTCAAACCAAGTTGAGGGCAAGGAAAGTAAAAAGTAGAGGAAGGAGAGAAAAGAGGAAGAAACAAAGAAAGCACAATGGAACACAAGAAATGGATAGGGGACACAAGAGTACCCTCTACAGTTTTTAAAGAACAAACCATGGCCAGTGCCATCAGCTCACCTATCGTGGGGTCCCCAACCAGCTGCAAAGCACAGATAGCGTGGCATTCTGTCTGACCGTAGCCCTCTAACACCTGCAAACAGTCACTTTGCTTGTTCACCACTAACAGATCACTACTGCCACACACCTACCAACACTATTTATACTGGAATTGGAAATATACATGAGATTAAAAACTAAAAAAACTAAAAATAACAAAGAAAGAAATTTAAAAAAAACCCAAAAAACCAAAACACACACGCCCACACCAAACAAGAACAAAATAAAATATGAATTAAATCTTTTTTTTTTATAAAACAAAGAAAAAAACAACACACACACACACTTTCAGCAAGTTCAGTTCCTTTAACAATCTTAAAGCAAATGGCACAGTTATATAAACAAAATAAGTTGACAGACTTGCAGTTACTGCTGGCACTGAAGGATTCAGAGCACCAGAACACATTCTCCTATAAGAGACAAAATTTGCTTCAGGCTTCACAGTCACTCTCAAAGTAAAGCTTATGAGGTACAAACAAGTAATCTGACTAGTATATAGTGTGGCCAACGTCAAATAAGCTATCTGACTGCAGGTGATACTTACTGGACACCCCACAATACACCTGAGGAAGCTGAGGACCTTGGGGGAGAGTGGTGCAGAGCCTGTTGTTATCAATCGCACCCGGCCCCCAAGAGCACCCTGAACCGTTTTGAACACAAGCTTGTCCCAGATGCTGTCTTTGCGAATGATTCGTCTGAAAAACCAAATGACCCAAAGTCAGCACACAAAAAATGACCCCAGTCAGAAAAAAAAAAAAAAAAAAAAAAAAAAAAAAAAATCTTTTAATAAAATTTCTGTCTTCTGAGGTGAAATGAAAAAGCCTGAAAATCAATTTCACAATGGGTAGACCACTTTTTTTGGTTTATTTTTTGTAATGTGGAGGACTTGTCACAACGCGCCTTTCCAGGATGGTCAACAAGCCAGTGATAAAGAAAGTTCTGTCCAGTCTGTGTGTTCAGTTCCTCTTCTCTTTCACTCTGCTTATTCCCTTTTTATCCGAACCAAAGTCATCATGAAATGAATGTTCAACATCTACTTTTATGATGTGTGTTCACAGTAACCCTCAGTTTTTGTTCTGTGATCATGAAACATACCTTTGCAGTTCACTCTCTTTGCTTCGGACCGCAATATTGAACAGGAATTTCTTGATCATGCTGCCGCTCACCCCCGCTGTGACCTGGTGAGAAAAAGAACAGTATGACCATGAACATTGCATGTAGCTGGTGAGGAAAAGATCACTATCACCATGAACAATCTATGCAGCTAGTGAGAAATAATACAGCATCACCATAAGCAATCAATGTAGCTGGTGAGAAATTATACACAATCACCATAACCAATCAACGAAGCTGGTAAGAAATAAACAGTATCACCATGAACAATATATGTACAGGAGTGAAGGATGTTTGTTTTATAATAAAACAAGCTAAAGTCTACCGACTGACTTTCAATGAAACTAAAATCTATCAAATGAAATATGTCTTTGAATTAGGAAATAATTTTACAGACCGTTTAAAGCCTTCAATGCTTTGGTGTAAAAGCAGTGCGCTGTATGAAACAAACGTTGACATATTTCATCTATCAGAGGTACATCCACTTGTAGCATATAGCATACGTAAAGTGTCTCAATTTTAACGCTCAGCTCCCTGAATCGCCCAATATGGCCTGCCGGAAGTGCCCTATTCATCCCTGAACAGCCCAGCATGGCCCACTTGACACAGTGTTTATTTACTTTAACTTTCGCTTTTAGCAATCCCATAATGCACCTAGACAGGAAGCACGTTTATTACTTCCTTCCATTCCTGCCATTTTGGTGTTTGAAGCAAGTGGATCAGTTCAGAAGTTCTGAGCTAAGAATTTTTTAAGTTGATAGGTTTTTTTTTTAAAAAGATGGATGAGAATGACTGATTAGACATGCGTTCAATCATAGGCAACTGTCATAATGAGGTATCTTTATTTGCAGCTGAGTATTTAGAGCATGAAAAAGCGAGCACACACACACACACACACAACAGATCACTCTGTGAGAGTAAGTTTTCATTATCTTTGATGCACACACAGCTTGCGACTTTTTCCAAAACACACTGGATTTTTTTAAATTTTTTTTTAAACATTCTTCACAACTAAAGAGTTCCCAATTTACTGTATGTAAAACTATGATGTTGCCTGCACATCCTGAGCTGTCTTTTCCAACAAAAGAAATAAAGCCTTATTTTATATGATTTTTGAATCACTTGTATAAACAAAGTGAGTCTATGTTTTAACCTGGTGTTCGGTTGTCTGTGTGTGTGTGTGTGTGTGTGGTAAACTTTAACATTGCCATTTCCTCTGGAAATACTTTGTCTGCCAATACCAAAATTGGATGAAACAGAGCATGAAAAAAAATCTTCACAGTCATACCAATAACAGGTTGTGAGTATCACAAATTAAGCCACATTTCCAAATCATTAACAGCTTATTTTGTTGAGATGTGTTCCGAAATCCAAAAATTCTAAAAACCGCTTTCCACTGAGTTTGGTCGACAAGAGGGAAGGTTGTGTTCCAAGATGACATGACCTCATGTTTCACGTTCACAATCAAAGGAAAGAAACACAAATTCTGGACAGAACACTTACAGTGAAACTAACTGCACCATCGATGTGTTTACTGCAAAAAAATATTCTAAAGTGGACACTGAATTAACTGGAATGAATATAAAAGAAAAATTGAATCGATCATTTCTTTCAGCCTGTTGTAGACTGGTTTGTGCAGATCTAGAGATCTACAATGTGTTGCGATGTACTAGAAGGAGATGACAACAACGTGTCCTTTACCGCCGAAATAAAAGAATAATTGAGATATAATAAAACACACAAAAAACATGATTTAAACGGCATTATTATGTCCACTACAACCACATCTATTTATCGCACAAAGAAGAAAACGTCAACATTGCTTTAATTTCTAAATTTAGTTATTTGACATCAGATGTGCCACAGACTTGGGGATTAGCCTGCTTGCATCGAAACCGAACAAGCGTGGTTCGATCCCACTTGCACGCCTTATTTTTTTCTCCTCCCAAGTTTATTTTATATATCATATTTAATACAGAGCACTTTTCAATGATTTTTTATATCTTTTTTTTTCTCCTCATGATTCCTTTACTGGATAAAGTGCGAAGCACAAGTGAGTCTTGAAGGCTTTGGCTCTTGTTTTTGTTTGGTATGTGCGGGTTCAGTGAAGAGTTATTTCCCTTCACACAGGTTTTAGAAGTTGCCTTGGGATTTTTCTATCAGGGGGCAGAGGGTTAAGGGTTTGTTTCTTTAACGAAAACAACAGAATATTCTTGCAGACAAATCAAATCCACATGACCTGTTACTGATGTTAAAGATAACAACAAAGGTAAACTACATTCACCCCAGACACGTGACTCTGATAGTAGGTTCTTCACAGTGGTGGAACTGATCACTTCCAGACAAGGTGCATAAGTACACATATTCATAAATCCATTTTCTTCACCTTGTCATAGAATCTGTTGAGCAAGCGGGGCACGCAAGGGAAGAGTGTTGGCTGCAGCTCTTTGATGTCGTCCATCAGCTTGCGCACATCCCCTTGGAAAAAACCAATCTGAGCTCCACACATGTAAACTACTCCCTGCACACACACACACACAAAGTAAAACATTACACATCGTGTTGTTTACTGCTCAGCTAACCACAGTGTTGATATCAGAGCAAGAGAAAAATGCTTATTACTTTCTTCAAAACACAAGTGAAATGAACAGAACAACATAAAAAATATGCTTATTGCAAACATGTACTTGTAAGGCTAAAACACAAAATAACAAACCTCAAACAACTTACATGTAAAAGTCGCTCATACGAGTGTGCTAGAGGCAGGTACGAAATCATGACATCATCAGGTGTCACCTCAGGGTTACTTGCCAGCTGGAACAATATTCAACATACAAAAATGTGTAAGTTACCTACTACATCAAAGAATCGATCATGAGTTTTTCAGTGCTGAATTTATCCGACCTGGGTCATTTCGTACTCTGCATGGCTGATATTCAAATATATAAAAATACTAAAAACAAACATTTCCAACCTGATCTCAAGTAAAATCAGGGTGATTTTGCAATTTTGACAGATTCATTCATGGTTCTAAAATAATTAAAGTGTTGAAAATGAAGGTTATTTCAAATACACACATGCTTCCTAAAAATTAATTTGCTTTATATTTTTCATCTGTAATATCAGTGTAATGGGGAAAAAGTTATGGATTATTATTATATAAATCACTGTGTAAAAGTGAACGTTTGTAACAAAGCACACTGTCAACTAACTGACCACTTGATGCAGTGCAGATGATGATGTAGCTACAGATCCTCTGTGAGTTAACATCGCCCCCTTAGGTATTCCTGCAACAACAAAAAAGTGTGAAACGTTTCTTTTCATATTTCAGGCCAAAGGTCAGACTATCATATTTCATTGTGTTTATTCACCGCTATAAAACCTGACATCAAAAAAGGTACCTTGATGCTCTATCAGATACAGGAATACGTTTCAGGCATTGGAGTACATAATGAAAAATTTCTCAGGCATTGCTGCAACATGTGATAAAATAGACGCAGTAAATATAACATTCCAATCACAAAACACCACCAGCATGTAACTTTTAATCCTTAAAAAATAATTGTGCAAAATGCATGATCATTTTGAAAGGTAAAACATGTGACTACCATTGCCGATGTAAAATAGTAAATAAACACAACACACAAACTGATGCACACAGTGTATTAGGAAAGTGTGTACCTGTGGTCCCACTGGTGTAACAGATGATGCACACATCATCAGGTTTTGCTGGCTGAAAACAAGAGTTACTGAATTATGTCAATTTTACATAAGAGTGATATAAAAAAGAAAGAAAGAAAAAAGAAACACATCTTCAGACTTATGACATATGAGTACACATTATTAGCACGCTCAGAATGTGACATGGGCTAATTTGCCTTAAAATCATTGTGAGCACAGTCATGGCAAAACACCCACCACTACAATTCATTCTGAGGGAACATCAAAGCTGTCTCACCACAAAAAGCTGATACGATAACTCTGATATTTGTATGAAACATGCAACATTTCCAAAAGTAGTTATAAATCCAAATGCCTGAAAGTTTTAAAGAATCAGCAAAGCTCAAGCTGTCTCCAGTCTGAATTCTCTAGAGCAAAGGTGCCCTAACGAAGTGAACTTCAGTCATCAAAATAAATGTTTGTACAATCTAAATGCTATTCAAGGACTGGAAAACAGGCAGCCTAACTGAGCAGTCAAAGATTACTAACATATGAACATACACCTATCTCTCTTCCATATGCATAAATATCACTGTCTATATGAGACATACAACAACAACAACAAAAAAAAAAAAGGTGACAGCAACAATTACTTACATTTATCTTGGCTGGGTTTTCTTGGCCCAGTTTCTGAAACACAGAAGTGCCACACACATCAGCTGTCTGCTTTACCATGTTATAACACCAAGCTGAAAACCACCATCATCACACAACATACCAACCAACAGATCTCTAGAAGTGATGTACATTTGAAACAGGTACACTACAGAGAAAGTACCAAAATAAAACTTTTTTTCCTAACCCTATTTGTGGGGGTTAACAGTTCTTGTAAAACTGCTATACAGCACATTCAAATAATTATCATTACCCAAGAAATCATGTAAATAATCACATTTAAAAATACACCTTTCTCCATAAGTGATCCCACTGACTCTCTCTTAACAAAATGCTTAGCAAGGCCAGCAGTTTCTTTTTTTCCACCAAACTGTCTTCACAGCAAAAATGCTTCTAACGACACACACATGTACACTAAAGAAAAATATTGTCAAAAGTCTCAAAGACACGATTTTCTGGTGCACAAGGCTTTGAACATATCTGGGCATTTTGCTAGACACATGTTGGCAACAAGTGCAAACTTTACTGTTAATATTTTTTAAAAACAAAGGGAAGAAAAAGGAAGGAGAAAGGAAAGATTTAGAAAATAAAACTAATAAAAGAATAAGGAATGGGAAGAAGATAATGCTCATATATTGGTGGTCATCATACTATTGCTCACAGGTGTGCTCCTTTTTACCATGTATCATGGAAGATATTTTCACTCCCTATTCTCCTTGAGTCTTTGTAAGCATAAACTGTTATGTGTATTGGTATGTGTGGGAGGTAGGGGAGGAAGGGGGTGTATGGATGTGTGCGGATACAAGGATGTGTGTGTGGTGGGGAGGCGGGGTATGCAAAATATAAAAGTCCCTTGCAACAAATGAACGATATAACTTACGTGAAGTAATCTTGTCAATGCTTAAGTATACTCTTTGAAGTAACTACTGTATAATGCTTCGCAAGTTTTTTTGATGGAAACCAATTATGTAGTTATTTTTGTTATTGTTTTTTCCACTTTCTGTGATTGTGGTGATCTTTTGTGGAATTTGGATACATGTGTTTTCTGGACAAATATAACCTTCACTGCAACTTATGCATGGGGGAAAAATCAGCTGACAGCAAATGTACTATTTTCATAGCATACAAATGATATGATACATGATATGCCGATCGGTAAGGCTGTTCTGCCTACGTCTGATCTTGATCTCTCTCAGTCTGCTATTTCTTTTCAAAATGACCCACCTCTAAGTCACTGAACTGCATCAGCTTGATGCCAGCCTGGTCTGCCTGTGTGCGACTTTCCCCATCAATGTCCTCCATCACCACAATGGTCTTCAGACCCGGTGTTGCACTCTTTCTCTTCAGAAGGTTCTTTACTTTTGTGTTGACGTCGCAGATGACTATGCTGATTTCCGCTGTCAACACAACCATGTCATTGATCACACACAGGTGACAAGGACTGAAACTTGTGCCAAATATGTTATTTTACCTAGATGAGGGAAAAAAACTAAACAAAAAAATAAAAAAACAAGAAACCCCGAACGAAACAAACAACTACATTATGATAGCAAATGATATTCTCAAAGTATATGAATGTTAATATATATTTTTATATGAATGTCCAAGACAAGTTTTCCAAGATAGCACATGCTTAGGCACATCAAATAAAACATTAATTCTTTAAAAAAACAAAAAAACAATTAATATATCAATATGAAGCTGGTAAAGAAAATATGAAGTACAAACTATTGTTCAGTTACTGACCATAAGGAAACTTATCTATTCTAAACACAGAAACAGAAACAATACATTCTGTGTGTGTTTATTGTTTGGGTTTGAAATGACACTGGTATCATGCAGAGATTGTGCAATATGGTTACGAGAAACTGAATCCAGAGCCCACCTTGGTTAATGATGTGGTTGCAAGCTTCAGCACCCAGTGTGTCATACAGGGGCACCCCTACCATGGAGTAGGTCCACAGTCCACAGTCTGTGATCACGTACTGAAACAGTCAGACTGAAACATGCACCTCAGTCACTCACCCTCCCACAATCAAACACTGCAGACCGTACCATTCCTCCTACACAGCTCAACTTGGAATTGAGCAAGAAACAAAACATCAGAACGTTCTGCTTGGAAGTGATTTTGATCACATCACAGATTTATGCCCTGAAAATGTGGTGTTGGTAACCTTCAATACATCATTCCTATCCTTCTCTCTCCACTCCAGCAATTATCGAGTAATGTGGCTTTCCACTAACAATGTATGCTGATGAGACAGGTCAATATGCATCTAATTGGGAAAGCTGAAGGTGTGGTTTATCAACAATAAGATCAGGTCTTCTTCAGTGCAGTTCCTTGCACAATGAAGAATCCCTGCTCAATAAGCAAGGTCACAATGCTATACAATAAAATATGGAGAACAATATAAATGAAAAGTAGCATTTTAAAAAACAAACCAAAAAACAATACTATAGACATAATAACACACCATGTTCTAGTACCAACCTCTGGTCTGTTTTGTGAATAGACCCCAATATGTGTGGCATTTGAAGGTGACAGTCCAAGTGCAATAAGTCCTGCTCCCACATTCTGTCCTCTCTCCAGTACCTAAAAGACAGTGTTTATTGTTTAAATGCTGTTTGTTTGTTTGTTTTTTTTTGGGGGGGGGGGGTGACGGCCAGGGGAGGGGGGGAGTGTGTGTGTGTGTGTGTGGGGGGGGGGGGGGGGGGGGGGGATTAAATTAAAAAACAAAAAAAATCTACCGTTCAACTTGCAATTATAATGTGCGAGTCAGAATGTGTGCGTGTGTGTGTGTGTGTGTGTGTGTGTGTGTGTGTGTGTGTGTGTGTGTATCACTGTATGTGTGTGTGTGTGTGTGTGTGTGTGTGTGTGTGTGTGTGTGTGTGTGTGTGTGTGTGTGTGTGTGTGTGTGTGTGTGTGTGTGTGTGTGTGTGTGTGTGTGTGTGTGTGTGTGTGTGTGTGTGTGTGTGTGTGTGTGTGTGTGTGTGTGTGTGTGTGTGTGTGCATGTGCATGTGCGTGCATGTACATGTGTGTGCGAGTGTGCGTGTGTCAGTGTGCTTGCACGTGTGTGTGTTTATATTTGTACATGCAGGCATTCATATCTACAGAACAGACAATATACAAAAATCATAAAAGCTTGTAAAAGGGGAAACAGAGAGAAACTGAAATCGCATTTTCTTTCAACGAGAACAATTATTATCAGAAGTCATACATGTGATAAATAAATTTTGTCTTTATTCATTCATGTTTACTCTTGGAAGCTATATCATAATTTGATTACATCAGTCTATTCAGTTCTCTCTCTCTTATTTTTATTTTTATTTTTAATGATTCACAGAAATATAACGTTCTGCATTCTGACTTTTAAGTCATTAAACATAACAATTTCAATGAACACTACCCACCTTCCCATAGGTAATCCAGCGGAAAGGTTCTTTGGCAGAGGGTTTGTAACCAAGGAAATTTCCATTGCCTGTACACAAGCAATGACAAGCATGGAGACAAATGTCACCAGAAATATAACTGTGTGTAACTTGCTCTAAAATGACCACTAGCATGTGGGTGAAAGTGTATACATGCACTAAATTTCATTTTCTATCATTTTCAGTATTTGAGTTTTTTAAACAATGAAAACAAAAGAAAAAAGTATTTATGAATTATATAGCACTAAATCCTGTGCAGAGACAAATCAAAGAACTTTGACACCAGTCAGTCACACACATGCATAACTCTAAACTGGGGAAAAACTAAAAACAAGGAAGAGGCAGGGGAACAAGGCTATCTTGGGAATTGGTAGGTTTTAAGGCCAGACTTGAAAGAGCTGACTGTGAAGACCTGACGAAGTGAAAGACTTTCAAAGAGGGAGCTCATTCCAAAAGCAAAGTCCAAAGACAGAGAAAGAGCAGCAGCCAACAATGGAGTATTTAAATCTGGGTATGCGTAAACAGAGCAGATCTGAAGCTGATTGTAGAGAGCTAGATGGGGAGTAGAGGTGAAGGCAGCCACAGAGATAGGAAGGGGCAGATATGGTAAGACATTTATAAAGAGTGCTGATCTTGTCATTTATTCTACGTGAGATAGGGAGCCAATGGGGATGTTTCAAAAAGAGAAGTGATGTGCTCAGATCTTTTCTTTCACAAACATCAAACGTTTCAAAAGTTCTGCTGGTAGTTATTTCAATAAATTCAAACAAACCACAGTAACTTTAGAGCATTCCATTACCATTTCTGTAATTGTGTATACCAACATTATCACAAAAGGAAGAAGAAAAGTACACAACTATAGTGCATGTCACAGCGTGCATTTGTGTGCATGTCTATGCCTGTGAGAGAGACAGAGTGAGAGAGAAAGAGACACACACACTCACGCACACACACACACAAACAGAAAGGAAGAGAAAATGAAGACCTACCCCTCCCATCCCCTCATCCCGCATCTCCGCACAAACACAGATAAAGGCAGTTGAAGGACAAATACAGGTTAACTCACAAATCTACCTCCTAAAGAGTGAGACATATTTGCAGCCCGCTACCTGACATCATTATCCTGATCATGCACGAAACAACAAATGATAAAAGAAGTCAATTATAACGTCTGTGCAGCTTTATGGGACCAGAACCGAAGTTCGCATTTCATCTTTCACCTCACTTGATCCATGTAAGCAAAAACATCTAGCTAATCACAGACATGTGAGAGATATGGTGCTATTTGTTGTGAAGCTTTAATATGCCCTTCTTTCAAAACGATGGACAAATTTAAGCCAAGGAAAAATCACAAATATCTTTGACAATGAAATATCCGAGCCTTCTGTACTCCCAACTGAATTTTTTTTAAATGTAAAAGTACTCTTCTGACTGCTTCGAAATTTAAGTTATCAAATTGTCACTTATCATAGGTAACCTTTATGATAAAGGCTGGTTTACTTTCTGGACGTACGATCATGGTGACATTGCAAGAAGTAAACACACTGAACACAGCCAACAATGCATGAACTCTCTTTTCTTTTTTTCAATCACACTACATGACTAACGTTTCCCCAATGTCAACAAGATCAGGGTCAGGGACAAAGATACCTTACTTCATATAAAGTGGAAGAACTGAATACAATAATGATAGTGAACTTTTTTTCTTTTTTTAAGTAGTCAAACAGACACTGTCCCAGCCAAATCCTCAATAGGTACACCTGTACTGGATATAACACAATAACAAACTGAAGGCCAAATGTACAGATACACTTACTTAATAAGGAAATGAGAATGTTTAACTTTTCTTATTACAATCAGACACTTTCAAGAACCCAAGAGACTACATCACAGAAAACTGAAAAATAATCAATCAATGGGATGTGATCATACCTCTTTTAATCAACTGTCTTGTGTATTTTTCCCATCTTACACGTATCTACTCCACAAGTACATGTGGACGACAAAATATATGGTCCACTTCAATAAACTTCGAATCATCGAAATGTGGATATACCGATCTGTTATCAAAAGACTTCCAGTTTTCTTCAGATTCTGAACATTTTTGACTGGACAACAAAGCAGCATATTCATGCTTCCACTAGCGTTAGTGACCAGTCCAGTAGAGAAAGCAATTTTTACACAGAAAGCTGGAGAATAGTTAAAACTAAAAGTGTGAAATAGTGAGATAACTCATATACCTGGTCTGCAAGGGAAGTCAGTGTTGAAGTTATTTTGCACATGTGGAGCAGAATGAATTAAAACCAAAAACAAACCAAAACTTGGACCAGCAACTCTGCAAAGTCAACATTTAACAGGTACAGCTTTAACCAACAAAGAAGTGACTAAAACTCAATGAACTATTCACCAAGAAAGCTGCAGTTGACCACATGATCAGACTACAGCTTGTAATTACTGGGGTCAGACTGATAGATTTTTGTATATATATTTTTGTATAAATGTGTGTACAAGTAAGTTTGCAGCCCTGGTCCTGGAGCCGTCCATGTAAAGTAATGGAGAGAGAGAGAGAGAGAGAGAGAGAGAGAGAGAGAGAGAGAGAGAGAGAAAACAACAACAAAAAAACCCCCACACACATGTAAAAGTACTTATATAGAAATCTGTATAATGCAGAAGCACTCCCACCCATGAAATTTGCTTTTTGGCTCTAAATGACAAGCAGTGTTGCGACTTCATGTTGATAATGCAAAGGCACACTCTTAAATGTATCACTGACCTCCAACAACAAAAACAAATAAAAAAACACACACCAGTATCATTTGACACAGTAGGAATACATGCCACCAATCAGGCCTCAACATTAAGCCTCTAAGGCTTAGCCTCAACGAAGGTATGTCAAAAAAATATACACATTGCAAATCTGTGTGAGACTGTCAAGACTAACTGGAGGCTTTGCTTGGGTCTATGTTCAATAGTATATCACTAAATGGTATGTTTTTGTGTTGTTGTACATGAAACATTTTATGAAAGTAAAATTGGTTATCAATATCAGTCTTTGGTTAAACTTCCTGAAATTCCCTCACCTTCATAGAGATATAACTTCTTTCCAAATTCCTAACTTTTCCTCAAACTAAGAGGTCAATCATGTGATGATGAATTGTGAAGCATCATGTTGCTGACCTACCTGAGACACGAGCTCCTCTCTTGATGGCTTCATAGAGGGTGTGCACATCCTCATACATGGTCTCCATAAGCTTGCCATCAGCACAAAGGCCTGACACCCGTGATCCATCTTTTTGCTAGGAAAAACACACAAAATATTTGAAAATGATTACAAAATAAATAATAAACATGTAAACTGCAAATAAATGCACAAGAAGCAGTTATCAAATGAACAGATAAAGACTGGAGTAAATCAACAGAAGAAATAAACAAGAACTTTTTTTGTGACATCTATCTGAAGTCATGCATCTGGAATATCTGTTTCAATTATCACTTTTTCTTTATGACAAAATACAGTATAATTATGCAAGCAAACTTGCATCTACAAAAACATCTACAAACAAAAAATATAAAACAGTGTTAAAATTTATAAGAGATTCTTGTACCCTGAACAAACTCATGCACACTGGGAAATTGTGAGCTCAGGCAAAAAGCAAGGAATCAGATGACTTTTCTCTCTAAAACACTCACACAGCCATCAATTCAAAACTTAGTCTTTATACCTGACAAAAAGACCCACGCTACCCCCAAAAAAGATGCCATTATAAGATGTTCTCTCCTTCTCACTGAGAGAGAGAGAGAGAGAGAGAGAGAGAGAGAGAGAGAGAGAGAGAGAGAGAACAAGAACAAGAACAAAACTTTAATCTCCAGGCCTCCGGCCCCTAGAAAGAGGTCAAAAGTACACAATATGGTGATCACTCAACCACAACAAAATGTAAAATACGTACTAACTTAACCTGTAGAACAAAAGTGCTTCTCGTGCATTGTAAATTAATTCTAACTTTCATCATTGTTGTCACAGAATTCCTGTCGTATCTTCAAGGCATTAAATATATAAACGCATATAGTTTACGAATATTGTAAACAGAACCATTCTTCATCAAGTGAGTGAGTGAGAGAGAGAGAGAGAGAGAGAGAGAGAGAGAGAGAAGACAAAATTCTTTATTTCCAAGGATAATTGATGAGCACATGAGAGAAGGGTTGGAGAAGAGGGGAAAAGGTAAATAACTGTGGGGCAGAGAGAAACAGAGAGACACAAGGAGAGAGAGAGAGAGAGAGAGAGAGAGAGAGAGAGATGTTAGCCTGTATGTGCATGCACTCAAGTACCATACACATACAAATGTTTAAAAAGAAAAGAAAAAGCTGCTATGCAAGCCTACTGTCTGGGGAGCAAAAAACACTCCAAAAAAACCCACAAAAAACTGCCACTATGACTGGTACAGTGGTAGTTTGAGAGACCAATGCATGCTGACTATCAGCTTGTGTATCAATCATTATAACCTGGAGTGACCTAGTTTAATAATGTTCACTGGGGCAGGAACGAAGGGCACAACAGCCTGCCAATGACCTCGGGGTGTATTTTGAGCTGTGTGCCCTGCCCAGGTAAGAGTCCCTGAGTCCAAAGGTCTTTCTGGGTATAATCCAAAGGTCTTACACTTACAGTTCACCCAGCCACACAGGCCCACAAGATACACTGCAGTTAAGAGGCTGAGTCGGTGGGTACAAAGGTTTTTCCACACCTGGCCCAGGGCATGCTGGCAATGCAACTTTGGACCCATCACACAGCCTTCATCAACAGACTTTATAGAAGCTCTGGCTCATTTGCACTGTTAATGTGTGCACATGATGTGTGTGTGTGTGTGTGTGTGTGTGTGTGTGAGAGAGAGTTCGTGTGTGATTGTGTGTGTGTGTGTGTGTGTGTGTGTGTGTGTGTATCATCTATGGCAGTACTTTATCTCCAGCCTGGTGCGTGAATGTTAAGTGTGTATGAACTGAAGTTCTATACATGAGAATCTAAACAAAAATGAAATGATACAAATCTTTATTACACGAGGGTAGTGGAGTTAAGCACACCTGCTTTTTTTTTTTTACATCCAGCCCCAAAGTGCTAAACAAACAAGTAACGAAGCCTCCTCACCCCCCCCCCCCCCACACACACACACACACTCTGAAAACAAAAAAAGAGAGATACATTTGAAAAGAAAAGAACAAGCTGTAAATCAATAAATGAAAGCAAGGACATGACCAATTTCTTTACATTGGAAGATGTCACATGAGAGGGACAGAGGGAAGAGTAGGGAGAAAGATGGAGGAAAAGGGAGGGAGGGGTGGGAGAGAGAGAACTCGCTGAACCCTGATATCTTTAATGTCAATAGTTTTACAGCCTTATGACATGGGGGTACAAGTAACAACATGAAACAACAGGAACAAGAGAGAGAGAGAGAGCGAGAGTGCGGGGGGATGGGTCCTGACTGCTGGTGGGTGAGGGAAGGGCTACAACATGGAAAGTCTGGGCAGTAGCTCTTTCATCTCAATATTCTTGACTACCACCATCTAACACGCCTATGCTTCCAAAGATTGTTAAAAACAGAAAACTGGCTGACATTCAATGTTATTATCTTTGATAATAAAAATATTATCTGATCTGATCCCAGGAAAACAGACAAATCTGATCCAAGGAAAGTGAATTCTGACAACTAAATCACGTGGGCAGTATACAGTAGTTTTTTTTCTGACCTGTCTGATTAAGTCTGACCAGCACAGCATTTGTATCTAGGGGCTTAAACAGCTCTGTGCACTGTACTAATCAATGCTGATGTGCAACAGCTGTCTCAAGCTACTGAACACCAACATGACCCAGAATAGGTTATCAATTTAACTTGGCTACAAGTAGGAGTGTAAAGCCCTGAAGACGAATAAAACAAGAACTATTTCACACAGAGCCAGTAAATCCTACAATGGGATTAGTTCGCCGATTACAGGGCACCAAAAATACAGCACTGCTTGGAGGTGCATCCCTGTTAACAGGGCATGTTTTGACAGGCACTCATTCGTGTGTCAAGTTTGATAAACTATAGACAACAGATCATGATTCTGTCATGCACATAAGCTTTTGACATGTGTAACCAGCACAAACGGTGTTACTCCTGGAAAAGATTATGACAAAATGGGTTGGGTTTTTTTCCCAGTTTTACGTGTTATTGGGCTTACACTGTTTCACATAACTGTTAGCAAGAAAAACTAATACACCAAAAGCAACCAGTAAAAAAAAGAAATTTATCAAAATTTACCAATATCTTAACTTTTTAACATTCATGTGATTTACCTTGTAAAAGTGTGTTATAAATTTCTGGTTGGCTGTACAATAATCCTGAATAATGTCATGGTTTAATCAACAATAGAAGTACTTCAGATGAAGAAGAGGAAAAATGAAAAAGAAGACACATCTTTCAGAAACTGTGGAGAACACAGTCACTGAACTTTGCACACTGCCCTTCAAAAATAGATTATTGTCATATAATATTTATATATATCCTATATTTCAACTACAGTAGCAGGGAAGTAAATTGTTTTAAGTCCAGGTTTCATCCGGGGGAAAACTACACATGCCACATCACATGTTTGAACTTTGAGCTATTGGGGCAAAATGTGGACCAGGCTTTCTCAATGTCCAACACTAAAATCTTACTTGGATGCAAGGCCTGACCAGCATATTCACTATACCTAAAGAGTAATCCAATCATTTGCTCTGTCCCCTACAGGGGACGAGCTTTGGCCTCATACTTGGCAGAATAAGGTGCTGCATAATTAAATGGACCAGTCAACATCACATGTTCATGTTGTAAACATGTTCATGTTTTAACACAAGCTTGAAAACGAGTCGCAAAAACCATTGCAATACCACGCAGTCCAGAGTGCAAATTATGGATAGTCAACAGAACCATGTGAAACACAATTAAAATGATCACAAACCAACACATTCAGTCCAAGTTCCAGTTACCTTGCTGGACTGCTGTAAAACAGTGTGAAGAGCAGCTACATCATAGGTCCTTCGTGTGGACTTGACACAGCCCATGGCCAGTCACAAGTTCCCACCAAAACACTATGGCTTTGCTCACTTTCAATGTCTACTTTCTTTCACCTGTACAAGCTGCAGTTGTACCCCACCAATCATATACTTTCTAAGACTTGGTTAACTAACTTTCATCAAAAGATAAATGGGTATGCTGTTGGTTTCTTCCTTCTCTTTTTCGCATAAACTCAAACATGATATATGTCTGTTACCTCTGCTACTTTCTCAGATCTGTGACTGACTCTGCTATCGTGCTGGCCAAGCAAGTGCTCTCACCAAGGAAAACAAATTATTTATTCAGCGCCTATTGTCTGTGTATTGATCTACCCTCCTGTCACAGTGCCTGCATTCACCACCTCTACCTGAAACCTAAAAATAACAACTTGTGCTCCACCCGATGAATGTTGCCAATCAATGGTAAGCTCCATAAAAAACATCAAATGCCTTCAATAATGTGGCAACCAGCTGGAAGAATTTTTCCAGGTATGCAGACCACCATTTATAATATATAGAGAGCACTGTTGTGTGCGTGCACATGTGTGCTGCACATACTGTGTGTGTGTGTGTGTGTACACATGCGTGGGTGTGTCAAAATATCAATGTGTGTGACATTGAGCATGCAGATGTGTATATAGTCTGCTGTTCAAGCTTGTTCTTGTTGCTTACAGTCCAGCTGACCGCAGAGGGCCATATCAGACTGTCTAACCATACAAATGCTCAAATGTGTCAACACAAAACTGTCACATCTACAAAACAAAACAAAAACCCACCGAGACAAACCCACAAAACTGTTGTTCAGGCAATTGACTACTCAATGTGTGTGTGTGTGTGTGTGTGTTCATGTGGGTTGCACTGTGAACACACAAATTAACTGTGGAAATCTTTATGCACTTTGACTTTGTTCAAATCACGTTCATTTTTGTCTTTCTGTGTGTTCATGTGGGTTGCACTGTGAACACACAAATTAACTGTGGAAATCTTTATGCACTTTGACTTTGTTCAAATCACGTTCATTTTTCTTTTGTCTTTCTGTGTCTCTGTGATCTCTCTCATTCACTACTGTTCTTTCTCTCCCCATCCCCTCTCTCTCTCTCCTTTCTTAAAAAAGCAGCACTTTATGATCTTGAACTAACTTAATAAGGCAAAGGCATAGAAGAGTACATTATCATAGGTTGATCATTTTTGGAAGCTTTTGTCAAGTTGAGACTTCCCAGTTCACTAATGAAAGGTCACAGGTGATGTGCAAGAAATATATGTTGAGTCCATTTTCTATAGATCTTCAAGTTCAAGTTTATTCACAGTACATACTTAACATCTCGATTTCGAAGATAATCAGATCAATCAAACTAGTTCTGGAGATTAGCACCTCCAAGAGTGTGCCTGAAAAAGTGTAATGGCTGTATACATTACATGTCAAGTTTTATAAAAGTTTGTGAAAAGATTTAATTAGATTTGTTAAAACTAAAAGGTTTAATTAAATTCAAAGAAATAACTTTGGATATGAAAACTGTTTACTTGTCCATACTCCATATGGTCTTAACTAAGGTTTAGTCCAACTGATTTTAAGACAATTTCAAATGTTCTAACACAAGTAACAGAGTATCCAATAGTCCAAGATGTGTTTTAACTGCCATCCAATCCAACAGTTTACAAAACCCTGAGGCCCACATGCAAATATATGTACAATACATGAATGTATACATATGTGCATATAAAATTATATAGTGATTCACGCTGACTTACACATGTATAAATGAGTATTGTAGTCAGAAGTCCCTTGACTGTCAACACATGTTTTCCAAGTTAAAATAAATTTAAAGTAACGTGGATAACAAATTCTGATCCTCTCTTTTTCTTGAAACCACTTCAGCTTTCCCTGAAAATTTTAGGCTCATGAACTATGTGTGTTCAGTTTGGCGTATATTGTATAATACAGCATAAATGCACAGAACAGTCACATACACAGAGTATGCACAGCATAAATGTGCACACACACTATTTGGTGTGCATTTCATAGACACACTAACAAAAAAAATACCCTAGGATGCAAAAAAAAGTTTGGCATGTGGTCATAATTAATAAATTAAGTTTTCAAATGCTGTAATTTGCTAAAATACTGACTGCTCTGATACACCATACAACTCGCGGCCAGCGTGCCAGCTGCAGTTGAGATAATGAGGTGTTGACATGGTGTGGGAACAGCGGCGTCCGCTACCCAGAAAAGCGTAATTCTTATCTTGGCATTGCGCTTGCCATGATATACCGGCAGGCGAACACAAACTGGAAACCGACCCTGAAAACTATGGCCGTCCAAGAATCGGCAGATCTCCCCGAAGAAGAAAACTGGACAGTAAGTAAGAGTAACATGTTTTCTTGAATGTTTTCATTCTTTAACACAAATGAAATATGACACAGCTCGCCATGTAACACATTAATTTTATGTGATTATATTTTGATATCTCGATAAGGTAATTATGATGGAATTGTTAAAGTTAGTAGGAATGCTTTAACCATGTTTCATTTATAACATTCGTTGCTGGAGTTCTGGGTTATTTTTTTTTTTATCAGCTTGGATTTGGAAATGTGATAAAAGCTGATTATTTTTCCTAGCAAACTTTTTAAACTGTCATTATTATTCTGGCTAATGGATATGTGTGCATGTGTGCATATTTGTGTGCGTGTTAATGATAAATATGAGAACACACAAGGTCAATATTACAATTTATTTTAACCGAACAAGTAAAAGGGCAATAAGATGTTTATACTCTGTGTGTTACAGGTGAAAGAGCAGCAAAGTACATCATGTGCTAAGAATTCTATGATAATAGTCCGCCAAATTAGGTGAGACTGGATCTAACTTCTAAGACTGTCAATTAGTACAGCGCACAGTATGGTGATATTTTATAGTGTGCAGGACAGAGATTACGTACAAAAGGCTGGATTGTCTTTACAAATGCAAAAACAACTGGGATATATCCAGAGACGAAACAAAACGTCTGTACAGATGGCCATCCAGATGAGTTTCAGCCTGCCTATGATCCAAGGATCCACTGTCTGTTTTGTGGCATCCCTGCTAATGTCCATACTTGGAGAAAAATACATAACACCTTCCCAGTAAAAACTAAACCACAAGAAGGATTTCAGGCAGCAGTTCTAGGTGTCCACAAAGATCGAGTTGACAACAGGGCAAAAACAGTATCTGACAGAGTTTAGGCAGCAAGTATGGAGGACCTTTTTGCATGGGATGCTATGTACCACGATGCCTGCCGTGCCAGCTTCAGATCACACATTCCTGCTTGATTTACTGATGCAAAAAACCCAAACCGTCCCTGTCCTTTGAGGATCCTCAACAGGCCAGGCTGCACACTTTCCTCAAAATATGTCAACATTTGGAGGTAAATAATGTTGAACAAGTCATGTTGTCTGATCTTGTATTCAAAATGCAAGAGTTTTGCAGAGATAGAGTTGATGCATGTATAAAAGAACAAACGTCCTGAACACATCGAGGCAGATATTTTGATATTAAGATAAGGCAAAAATACCAACGTGGTAACCCTCAGAACAGCTTTTTGGAAGATCCTCAACCTGTAGTATATAATAACACCCCGCAGACAGAAGATTCAGAAGCAAAATTTTTCGGAATCAAAACAGCAGCAAAACTTAACATAAGTGATACAAAATAGAGGTTTTGCCACCATCCCTGAACAGGAAGCTAATGGAACCCTTAATAATGGGCCTGATAATTATCTTCAGGCTTCCTGACTCTCTTGAACTGCCTGAAGATGTTTAATCTGAGTCTGCTGAAGTCCTGTTACAATAGTATGACATTAAAAAAACAACAACAACCAAACCAACCAATCTGACAGAGATATGTAAGCACCAGCCCAGTACAAGCTGATTCATGGTCAGGTGGTCAGGTACAACTTTAGTAGCTTTAGACAGTGATGTGATAAACATACCACTATGTGATTAACGGAAGCTGATAACATGAGATTTGTGTGTCAAAAGATCATTAATGATTAATTATGATCACAATAAGAGTTCCAACAGTATCTGATCATAGTTCTCTAATGACAATAAACATATAACTGATGAATCACCAAGTCTTGAGGATTTGACAGGGACAACATTTTCTCCATAACCATGTCTGCAAAAAACTCCTGAAACTGTTTGGATGACATCAGCCAGCTCATAAGTACAGATCACACTGAGGATGAATGCTACCAAGTACTTATTCATGTGGAACACTATAGAGTCCTGACCATTTGGGAGCAGAAATGGACTTAAGAGTTGGAAGAACTTGCTGGCATCTGGATATAAGACAACACAAGACAATGAAGGACAATTTTTACCAAAGATGTTTTCTTTTGAGACCTATGCATCAGTTTGCAGTCTCTGGAGATGCGAAGTGTGATCAACTTCATCACACTTGTCTAGCGGGACAAGAACTACTAGTAGGAGTACCACATGTGTATTACCACTACGGTCAACCATCATAAGGGTTCAGAGACGAAGCTGGAAAAAGAGTGCTATGATGATGTATGTACAATATAAATGATACAATAGTTTGTTTTAATTTGAGACCAAGGATAAGACTGGTATTATAAATACTCTTTACACTTAAGTCATATGATATATGATATAACTTAGCAAGATAGGTCAGATGGTTGCTTAAACTTACAGATGCAGAGAAAAGAATTCCCGTAACATTTTCTCTTTACTGAAGTACTTGCTGTGAACATTTCATGAAACAACTATTCTGGGAATGATTTAGAAATACTGTGTATTTGCATATGCTTTCATCCTCTTGCTTGAAACACACACACACACACACATATATATACAAATGTAAGCCAGCATGCACACACAAACACACACATGTTATAGACAAATAAATTATACAAAAAAATATCATTAACAAATGAAATATGAGATGAGTGAAAACATACTTTGTTTGTCTGCTGGTTAAGTGGGACTGTCTCTGGCACAGGTGTTGGGCCCATGCCACTCAGGTAGTAAAAAGCTGTGGCTGTTGAAACTGCCCCTAAGGTCACCACCCCAGCCCCTACAAACTTGATCATGTCCGCTGCCATTGTGTTTGTGATCTGCAACAACCATTTAAAAGAACATCCACTTTCTTGTCAAAGACATGCAAAATGCTGTTTATGTTAGAATTACTCTTTATACCAGCCACAGTCGTCTGTAATAAATACTCTTCCCACAGCTGTCTGCCACAATGAACTGGAGTTTGAAAATATTATTTCAAGTACTGACATGACAAACTTCAATTACTGATATCTAATCTATTGTTTAGTAATCAACTAAACTTACAAATAACAACTGTTCAATTCCATTAATGCACAGTATACATCCATCTACATATATACAAGAACAGTGACAAAACACTGTCTACGGCACTGCCCACTCCCTCTCTACACTACAGATAGTATTAATTATTCAATTTCAAACAATAATTGAATAAATGAGTACTGTGCTTCAAAATTTTAACCAGTCCCTATGCCACAGACAGAGACTAGAGTCAGTTAGTCACTGCTGATCCAGACAAACAAATAAATTTTAAATGTTCAACAAGCCTTTGACATGTATAAACTCAACTCATACAAATAACAAATTACAAACTTGTGACCCCCCCTCCCCCTCCCCAGCAAAAAAACACAAAGATTTGGGGGTTGATCATATGGTTCATGGCATTTTTTCTCTCTAAATCTCAAGCTTTAATTAATAAAATAACAACTGTTTGCATGCTTCTGAATATTTTCTGTAGCTCCTAAGTTTGTATATTCTGTTTTAAAGATTGTGTTAAAAATATAATTATTTCTTTTAAAACAGTTTAAAGCAGACAAAACAAAGCCAAATTACCAAAATGAACATTTCTCTCATATGTACGGCCATACAAGTATACTTCTCAGACATGAGCCTTTTAAGTTTCATACTGATTATTTAAGATCTAAATAGATCTATACTGCTATGTAAAACTCTTCCAAGAAATTCTGGCATACTGGTTCGGTATGAGTTATCATTAGACAAACAAGACTGTATAATTAAGACAGTGACAGATCCCTGATATTTTTGAAAGAACATGTCGTTGAGTATGTGCTCAAACTCAATGAAATTGAAAGAAAAAAAAAAGTTCTGTGGTTTACTTTCAGTTTGGCAACCTGGGGTTACCGGTACGTAATCCTTACATTATCTGACTAAATTACTTTGTAACTGGATCAGTGGATATGTTTTAAACATAGTTTCCTCGGTTACTGTTGTATATCATAAACAAAATAATCATATGGTACTTATATTTGGTTTCTATGAGCTCTATCGGTACTACACATATTCTCTCAGTCAATCGAATCAAAGGTCGAACACATTCCGATTGATTTAAAGTATGGATTTATTGTTTTACTACTTATGACATTCGTTTTGCTCACAGTGATAAAATAGACGAACAGATCAGTCATTTGAATAATATTTTCTCTTTTTATCATACACGCGTACCGCAGACAAACAGTATGAGGCTAAAATTTGTGAAGAAAGCTGAATGCCGACAATGTTGGATGATGCGACCAGCAACACGTGAAACTCATTTATTGCGACGGATCATAAACAAAAGTACTCACACAACAAATGAGTAAGCAGCAGTACTTATTCCCTCTGCACAGTAGTTTTAGTATCTATAGTCCGCTGTGTGCGAAACCTTTACAAAATTCTGAAATTTTGTTTCTTGATCGCCAACACAAGTGAAGGCGGTGATGATGACACGGATCACACCACAGTAAACACAAGGACATTTGTAATGTCGCCGTTGATTGGTGCATGTGAAAACATGTCAAATACCCTCTGAAGATAATGAATCTTAGACAGTGTGTATATCGGGAATTTGGTATTAAAAGCACAACATTATCGTTATAGCTTTATATTGATTCATTGTATTGTAAGGTGTATTACAAAAAATGGCACAAAACTACGCATATAATACAATTTTATATGGGATTATGGATAACAGCTTCCAGTGGCATCTTTCATGACTCACTTTACCAACTTCCGGTTTAACACTTGCGGAGGACATTTGCACCAAAAGGAAACATTGTTTACTAAGGTATTAACAGGCATTACATATGCGAGTTATGCTCGTTAAATCACTGTTACAAACTTAGATTGCTAATGAAAGCAATCATCGATCAGTCATTCAGTTAACCTAGACAAAGTCCTAAAAATTGCAATGGCAAAGTGGATTTCTGAAGACAAAGGGCATACCCATCAGTATGCAGAACACCATGGCTGACATCAGTGAACTAGTAAATAATACAGAGAGCTGTCAAATGTTATCAAGATTCGTTATGACTGAAGAAATGGTTGGTAAACAAAACTTGCCGGTAAAATAGGTCTCTGAATGTATGACGCTAAGATAGGACTTTACCGAAATGTATCTGTTGAGTACATCGCTGTCGCCAAGATTATGGCATTATCGCGACGGGTGGGGGTCTGCGCAGCTTGGCAGGTTCACTGTTGGGATGTTAATAGTTTTTTTGAAGATCTCAGGAGTTGGTGCTCTTACTATGTTTTCTTCCAGGTGGTTCCAGTCTTTTACTGTGCCAACAAAAAATGACTGTATTGTTCTGTCTGACGTCTGCAGACTTGGAATGTTCTTGTGTTGTTTCTTATGTGATTAGAGATGGCACTCGCCAGATGTTTGTGGCCTTATGAGTCGTCCTGGTTTATGTGGGGTTAAGTACTCAGCAGGTGGTATGGCCGGTACCAACCCCTCAACCACCTTGTAGAGGAAGATGAGGCATAGATCATGTCTGCACTGCTGGAGTGTTGGCAGTTGCAAAGTGTGAAGCATCTTGGTGAAGGAGCCAGGTGTTTTGGATTTATAATTGCCGGATATGAACCGGGTAGATATGCGCTGCACTTTTTCAAGTTTATCAGTATCCTGTTTGAGGTAGGGACTCTATATGATGGAACCATACTCGAGGGCTGGTCTGATGAGGGATAGATATGCATTTTTCTTGCATTGGAGGGGGCAGAAACGCAGGTTTCTCCTGAGGAAGCCAAGGGTGCTGTGTGCTTTTTTGCAGGTGTAGGCATGTGGGTGCTCCATTTCAGGTCATCGGAGAGTTGAATACCTGGATAGGGGTTTGTGTGGATGTGCTGAAGGGGAGTGTTACATACTAATAGGGAGTAGATATGGTTGGTTGACTGCTGCATACTGAGGATGTAGCACTTGTTGGGGTTAAATTTCATACCCCAGTCAGTGCCCAGGTTTCGAGGTGATTGAGGTCCTCTTAAAGCTGAATGTGATCTTGTAGGGAGTTGGTTTTGCATGCTGCAAAGTGTGTGTGTATTAGCATGGGTGTCAAATTTCCTGTAAGACAGAAAACAAAGGGTTAGAGTTGGGAATACATACTCATCAGAAACGAAAGTTTTAAGCGGTATCCCCCAGGGAAGTGTACTTAGCCTCATTTTATTTACAACATTTATTAATGATCTATTGGACATGGTTATTAGCACACACAAAATCTTTGCAGATAACACTAAATTTTATAACCTGAGCAGCCATAGAATAAGATATACATTACAAACAGATATAGATAAGCTAATAGAATGGACAAACACATGGAATCTATATTTTAATGCAACTCACTGATGGACAGAAGAGTTTAACTTTAAGTAAATGTTCAGAAGAAAAAGACTTTGGAGTTATCTTTGATGATGATTTGAAGTTTGATACACATTAATTATGTAATATCACAGGCAAACAGTACTCAGGATTATAAAAGAATTTTCTCATATATGGACAGTGACACTTTGGTTAGATTATATTTAAAACATTAGTAAGACCACACCTTGAATATGGAAATGTTATTTGGTATCTTTACAAAAAGCAATCTGTTGCAGTTGAAAAAGTTCAAAGAAGAGCAAAAGGTTTGTTAGTGGATTGCAGGATAAAACATATGAAGAAAGACTGAAATTACTTAATTTACCATCTTTGAAATTTCGTAGAACAAGAGGGGATCTAATACAAACATATAAAATAATGATATTGATAAATTAGACAAAGAGACCTTTTTCAAAAAAAACAAAAAACAAACTTTCACTGATATAACAAGGAATGCCATTGATTGACTACTATAAAGTATTCAAGAACTAACAATCAAAAAAAATGTTTAGTAACAGAATTGCACCTTATGGGAATACACCACCTCTGCATGTTAACCTTTCCCGTACGTCGTGGGTGTGAAATCACCCAGACAAGTGTTTTTGCTCTGTAACTCAAGTAATATTGAAGCCACTTCCACATAATTTCATGACTTTGTCCATAATATAGTTTACTACATAACCACTGAACATTATTTTCTTTTATACATAAACAAAGAAGTTATTAATCAATTAATGTCCCAGTACGTCGTGGGTGTGACGACACCCATACTCCCAAAGAATAAACCTTGCACGCCGTACGTCGTGGGTGTGGAGCCACCCATGCAAAGCTTGCGCGCCACGCGTTGTCGACATGACGTCACTTGGGCTCGCTACAGAGAGAGATGAGAGTGACCTTGTCTTTTGTTGATCGTATCCCGGTTCAAGTCTGCGGCAAGTTTTACTCTAAAGTTGTAACTAATTTCAGAAAACAATATTTATTGCACTAGATATCTTCAACAATATTGAATGAACTGTTTTTCTTGTAGAGAATGATCGGGAGCAACTGATTGATAGCTTTTTATCTAGTTGGAATTAAAGTGCCTTTCTGAGAACTGGATATTTTTGTAAGTCTGAAATCAATTGATCTAAAATCTAGTTGATATAGAAATTTTATTCTTATCCTAATCTGTTCAAAGTAGAGAAAACCCGACTATGGCTAAAAAAAGAAAGATAGTTGATATAGAAATTTTATTCTTATCCTAATCTGTTCAAAGTAGAGAAAACCCGACTATGGCTAAAAAAAAGAAAAAAAAAAAAATGCCAGCCAGCCAGCCAGGAATGCCGAGATCTAGGCCAAGGGAAGGGGGGGACTGATACCAGGCTGTTGCTGCTATGTTAGGGCATCTGCCTTGACCGAAAGAGGATGGGCGTGTAGCCGCTAAAAACAAAACAAAACCAACAACAAAAACAACACACACACACACACAAAAAACCCCCCAAAAAACAACAAAAAAACAAAAAAAAAACGTTTTTTGTAAGTAACAACACTCTCTTCTCACGGGCAAAACTTATTCACAATGCGCCTGGTCAAGCACTGGAGTAAATAGCCTACACGCACAAGTGGAAACTGCGCATGCAAGTCTGCTGAAGAAAAGTCAAATTTGCTTTACGGACAGGTGTGGGTTACTGTGCACCCACGACGTACGGCAAGGTCTTATTTCTTCAGTGAAACCATGGGTGCCTACACACCCACGACGTACAGCGAAGGGTTAGTTCGTACACAGAAACCATGGGAGCCTGCACACCCACGACGTACAGCGAAGGGTTAGTTCGTACACAGAAACCATGGGTGCCTGCACACCCACGACGTACAGCGAGGGGTCATTCCTTCTTAGAAACCATGGGTTTCTGCACACCCACGACGTACGGCGCGCAAAATTTTAGGCGACGTACGGGAAAGGTTAATAAGGCTAACAATGTTAACACTTTTAACAATCTCCTAGAACAGGTATATAATATCAGCAAGTTGAAATTCATTTATGATGAATGAAAAAAAATTAGAATTACTACTATTACTCCTGAGCAAATATACTGGCAACTCAAATCAGTATTTTTGTTAGACGGGGGGGGGGGGGGGGGGGGGGGGAAGCTGCAAATGCAAGGCTTATAAACGTTCGAAGAACTGAACTAAACTGTGTGACCGAGTCACCCTGACACATGCATGAACATACTCAATATTCACACCCCTGAAACAGAATGTGGGTGCCAACATCACGGGATGATAAACAAACGGTCATGCTCGTATAAAGTTACGTGTGTGTGTGTGTTTACGACACTTGACTGAATGACAGCAAACAAATGATGAGCGCCCAAAGGCAGCTTTTCATTTGGCTCTTCCCAGGTAGGCAGTGTGTTGTACAATGGCACCATGTTTGTAGAGTGCTTAGAGTTAGACTTAGAGCTTGGTCTATGATCAGGGAGAGGCATAATATAAGTATCCATATCATCATCATTGTACACTGATACAAGCAAAGTGCAGTTTGACAGACTTGAACGTGAAGGATGTAACTTTGTTAGTGAATCTGAGATGATCATTGTAGAGTAAGGTAGACTTATTATCTAAAGATATCAATAAACGTGGAATTAACAGCAGTAACTTTACTTTTTTTGGACTAAAGTACTGTAACGTGTAAGTTAGATATTTATTGCTTTCAACAGTGCTGTTAATAATTGGTACCCATTACTAGTAAATGAAGATATTTTGTCATCAATGATTGAGATTGTGAGATATATGGTTTCTTTTGCATGTCAGGCTGGAAGAGAATATGGCAGATCATCCTGAAGACAAAGATGTTCCTATGGAAGATCAGGAAGTGGATACAGCGGTGGAGGGTGAAGATGAATTGTTAGGCAATAAAGACAGCCCAGCAAAGAAGAATACTGAGGAAAAGAAAAAAGAGAAAGAAGAGGAGGAGACTGATCCGTATGATGATAGTGGAGCTGCCAGTGAGGTAGAATTCGGGGCTGAGGATGACCGATCTGGCCAAGCTGGTGAGTGTACTGTTAATAGTAATACTGCTAAACTGCTATTAATTTAATGTTCAGTTTTATTGATATACAGATTTGATCATTACTGAGTATGCCTTACTGTCACTGTGTTATAATGTAATTCCTAATACAGTCATCTTGATGCTAAGACTAAGAGTAACATTGCCTCTGAAGTTGCAGCCTATAATTCAGTATTTTGGTTTGGCTTAGCACACTATGGATCAGTCAAACCTGTTCACCACAAAATTATTTGGTCATTTTCAAAACTTAAGTACCTTTCTCAGTCCCTGGCTCCCCAATAGGCTATCTTCCACACCCCCTCCCCATCACACTATCAGTATAGTATCATGTGTATTTTTATTTCTACATTGTCTCGTGCACTCTTTTGTTTATACATACACACATATGAAACTATTTAAACGTGTGTGTGTGTTTTCTTGTTGCTGGTGCTGTTGTTGACTGCTACAAATGCATGTGTATCTGCACTTCACACACACACACACACACACACACACACACACACACACCAATTCCAAAAATCCTGTCTTCCCGCCTGTAAACATTTAATGGTAGCCGGTTGGTAACATGTCTGTGGCAGGGGTTTGAGTTTGAAACTGCAGTCACAATTATATTGCAGGAGATTGGTAGAAACCTACAAAATACAAAGGCCTTTTGATTTTCCTGACATATTGAAAAATCAGTAGATAAATTCACGACTGACTGGCTGCCTCACTGTTAGGTCATTTCCAGTTACATGTAGTTTGCATCAGTGAGTGACTCCAAGTCCAAACCTAAACCTTCTATAATTGTACTTTGTAGACATCATTATGTTCCCTATTTAAATCTAGTTCATTTCTATTTCACTTTCAAATTACAATTTGAGCTGATTTTATTGTGTTTTTTCCCTGGTAAGTGACAGTATCACTATGGGTGTAATATCTTCAACTTTTTTTTCAAGTTAAAAAAGTAAGGAAGTCAAAAATGGGAAATTAGTTGCTCAGCATCTCAGAAAGTTCCTGGTTGGATTTTGGGATGGTAAATCACTTACTGGTTTCAGTGAACTTTCAGTTCATCTCCACATTTCACATTTCAAATTTTCTCTTACATTTTCTTGGAGATGGGTGTGGGTTCTCTTTTCTCATTACTTTTTGGTAAGTGGAGTGATGGCCTAGAGGTAACGTGTCCGCCTAGGAAGCAAGAGAATCTGAGCGTGCTGGTTCGAATCACGGCTCAGCCGCTGATATTTTCTCCCCCTCCACGAGACCTTGAGTGGTAGTCTGGACGGTAGTCATTCACAGATCCAGATGAGATGATAAACCAAGGTCCCGTGTGCAGCATTCACTTAGTGCACGTAAAAGAACCCATGGCAACAAAAGGGTTGTTCCTGGCAAAATTCCATAGAAAAATCCACTGCGATAGGAAAAACAAATAAAACTGCACGCAGGAAAAAAAAAGAAAAAAAGTGGGTGGCGCTGGAGTGTAGCGACGCGCTCTCCCTGGGGAGAGCAGCCCGAATTTCACACAGAGAAATCTGTTGTGATAAAAAGAAATAAAAATACAAAATACAAATAATGCAGATTTTCAGGAATGATTTCCTGAGCGCATGTGAGTGGGAGGATATTACATGTTCTTTGGAAGTCTGCTTCTTTCCAGTGTCAGGGGTCTGTCTGCAGTAGTCAGACAAAGGTTGCAGACCTCTTGGGTTCTCTCGGGTTAAATGCGTAGTCATTCGTTACTCATGACCTTCGCTACTCTCTCTTACTTAATCTTTTAAAACTGGCCTGAAAACGCCTATGGATAGACTTTTTCTCTCTTTCTTTTTGAGACATTCAATTATAAACCATACACGTGAACTTTGTGTATGTGTGTGGCTGTGTTTGCTTTTGTGTGGAGACAGGGAGATAGGGATATTATTATAATGTAAAGGTGTGAAGGATGTTAGATTGCTGGTGTGTGTGCATGTGTGTGTGTGTGTGTGTGAGAGAGAGAGAGAGAGAGAGAGAGAGAATGTAATATGTAGTCTTGGAATGTGTTGTATGTTTGTTCAATCGTTGTTGTCGCTGTTATTGTTTATTTTTATTATTGTCAATGTCATCGTTATCTTTCCTTTTGTAAGTAGTTTCATGCACTTTGTGCAGTGAGAAAAGCGCTGATAATTGTCCAGTTATTATTATTATTATGTTTATTGTAAAGCACTTTGAGCTTCCTGGTGGGGAGGAAAGCACTCAACAAGTATCCATTATTACTATTATTTTGAAATACAGTGCCTCCCTTGTGAGCCATGTGGAGGACCTGGAAAGAAGTGAGATGAACGAAGTTGGTCTCTCTTCAAGTTACTTATATTTTGTTTCGTCCTTTTATTGGACTGCATTTCTCTCCCAAATCAGGCTGTTTCCATTCTTATTCATGGTCTTATTTTTCATGTGCGTGAAATCCCTGTTTCAAGTTTCATATGAGCTGGCTGAAGTCCTGACGGTTGTGTTGATGGCCAGTGAGAGCAAAGTTCTGCTAAAAACATTATTCTTGAAAACTATATAGAAAGGCATGGTGTACACACTCAAGTCTAGATTAAAAGCTTTTAGCGATATAGTTTGCAGATACATGATAATGAAAATAATAGTATCCAGAAGATATCAAATATTTGGCATGCCAAATTTCTGTGAGACAGTGAATTTCTGCTGTATGATAGGGTGTTTATCATTATGTTTTTCTTTTGTTGGTGTGGGGGTTTTTTTTTGTTTTTTTTGTTTTGTGTTTGTGTTTTGCATGTTTTGTTTTTTCAGAGTGGGGGTTGGTGTAGGTGGGAAAAAGAAAGAATAGATTCCCAGTTTCCTTACCTGGTTTTGTGTCACATATTCACACTTGACAGCTGGCATGTACAAAACATTTTCTGACTTTCCCTCTCATGCTTAGATAGATCCCTGTAATAACTAACCTTGTAACTGTTGTATGTTTCTTTGTTGTTTGACAGATCAAGAATCATGGATCTGGCACATTGAAATGTATCCTCTCAGCCCAGAGGATACAGCACTAGACAATTTCGTCAAGCTTGTGACTACAGCTGATCACAGCAACGTGATGTTCAAGACAAATGAAAACGGAGAAAAAAGAGGGTATGGATATTCTGCAGTTTGCATGCTATTGCTAATATATGGAAATTCTCAATGTAACATAATTATGTGACCTGGTTGGAGACATAATTTGACAAAAAAAAACCAGAACGCCAGAGAATCGACAGACAGACAGAAAATACAAAAAAAAAAAATTAGCCGTATGAAGAGCACAGGAACAAGAGTCATGAATACTGCTGGAAAAAGAGGGTGCTAGCCAGCGGGACAAAGGCGAGGTTACCTACTTCCGGAGGTTATCGGCCGTAGTTGCTTTCGTTTTCTCCGCATAGGCAGATAGTACTAGTAGTTTGCACAGGACAGGAATGTCAGACCCCTGCCGGAGTCTGCACTAGTTGGGTCACGGTAAGTATGTTATTTAAACGTAATTTTAGATAGAAAATTTCCTATATTTTGTACTCTTGAGTTGTGACAGAAAGTTTTCCCCATGTCCTAAAACAAGGGTTTAAGAAATATCGGGTTAAAGTTTGTGCTTCAAAAAGTTGTTTTTTTAATTTTATTGATAGAAAAAGTCATGTCTACCTGTTGCTGGAATAACATGCTTAAATGTGGTCGAATATGAAAGTGTGACATGTTGGTTTGATTTGAAATGTTTTGTAGGTATTGCATATGCAGATAATTACATATTTTGTAGATTTTTTTCTCTTTTTGTTTGTGAACATTTGTATTTCATTGTTTGTATAGAGGATATTTAGGGTCCTTGAGACTCTCACTTGGCTGAAAATGTTCTGAGAGAAATAAAAAGAATGAAGGACTGTTTGGCGGGCTTGGATCTGATTACAAATTGTACGTTGCTCTAGAATTAGCGATTTCAGTACATATGCAAAGTCTTCATTGTAAGTTATGTCACATAAATGTTACAGAGTCTATACATCAAGTGAATACTTGGACTAGTCAGACATTGAGAAAATTTTGGAATTGCATTTGAAACCTAAAACATTATTCTGTTTGAACTGTTTAGCTCATTGAAGACTGGGTATGTTGCATCAGCTGTGTAAAAGAAATGCCGCTAGCTCACCTATGCCTGACATGCTGTGTGTTTTTGTTCAGTTTTTCTTTTCTATAACAGATTAACTCACTCCGGACGAATAGTTTCTCCCTTGCTTTCCCCTGCAGATGACCCATTTCTTAGGGTTAGGAAAAAAATCACAATCATGTCGTGTGTTCGCCCACTCCCCCCTCTCTCCACAGCCCTCAGAAGCTGATTCACTGTCAGTACCCTTCTTCCAGGTAGCTTTCTTCACTGCAGACACTTTATTCAACGTCTTCATCATCATCATCAATGTCAAAACCTTTAGTTTAAAGCATTTCAATCACTTCAGCAGCAGTAAAATGCCGCTGTCGTGATCTAGTTTGCTCCAAAAATTGCCACTTGTATCATCCGAGACGCCATTTTCAGTACATATGCAGATTAGCTTGTCATGTAGGGTACCAAGGTCAACAGCTCGCCAGCAAATGTACAGCTACGGAACCTCATGAATAAAATTTCTGTTTGACCCTTGACACATTCACAATGCCCAGTGTAGCTGTGATTTTTATGCTACCCCATGAGGAAAACGTGGAAAAAATTTTGATTGTCGAAACTGCTATAGTGTTCCATCGTCCAGAACGCTACCTTACGTCAGGAACCCATCGTCTGGAGTGAGTTAATATAATAATCATTGGAAAAAAGTTGATGGGGCTTAATAAGCTTGATTGTGCTGGATACAATAAGGGGGAGAAAACAACACCGTAGCAAAACTGAATTGTTCGAAATTTGCTGTTTATGCCAGCAAAGAAATCAGAAATCAAATACTTTCCTGTACATGTTTGCTTCTGTTTTCCAGAGAGGCTCACTTCTACACAAACGACAGCCAAGCGGCAAAAATTGTGATCAGGACCATTTGCTGCAGGAAATTTAGTGTCATCCGTCCTTTTGTCTACTTGTACTACAAGCATGAGGATGGAGAAATAGAATCAGGTGCACAGTCAGATTTTTGTGTGTGTGTTTTTTGTTGTTGTTTTCTTGTTTTTTTGTGACAAAATATCCCTGTCATTTCGATGGCAATATCCCCACACTACTTGTCATGAGTACTACTTACAGTCACTTCTGGGCTTGTTCTCTTGCAGTCTTAGTGTTTGTGTTCCACAGGGAAAGTTCCTGTTAGTGCTAACTAGCCATGAGGCCATATTCAGGGGGTTGCTCATTTGTTTGTTGGTTTTCTGAGATCCTATTTATGAATGTCTTATATGCGCTTTAAAAAAAAATGCTTTTGTCATTTTTTTTACTGAGATATATGGATGATTTTAAAAAGAAAATCTGTGTCACACAGTGCATAAATAATGCTTATGTGAATTATTTTGACAGCAGGTCTTGTTTTATCCTTTGGAAAAGGAAAGAATGGTGATATTTGCATGGAGTACATACCACATCATTGTTTCCAGCAAGATAATTTATTCTGTTTCTTTAGGCATTTGGTAAGGGACATTACTCTGTTGAAAGCCAGTGAGAACTGCGTGGTGTCATGATAACCAGCACAGACACACATTGTGATTGTCTATTTTTCTTCTTCTTCTTCTTTTAAGTTATTGTGTGTGTGATTATGTGATAAATATTTGTTGTAAAGCACTTTGAGCTCTCTTTGAGGGAGGAAAGCGCTAAAAAAGTATCCATTATTGTTATTATTTTATTGCTTTGTACCCATTCAGCTGCTTTGAGGCTTGACCTGATCGAAGCTGCTAAGATGAGATGGGACAGGCAAAGGAAAAATATTGGTAAGTAATAATATGTGATTATCTATTATCTTGTCTCTGTTTTAGTGTCTGTCATCTTTTCTTCTTTTTTCTTTCTTTTTTTTTTGTTTTTTACCAGCTCTTCCCAAACTGCCCCATGCCTGTCTACCCCTCTCTTTCTCTTTTCACTCCTCATTTATTATCTCTCTCTGTGTGCTTTGATTTTCTTGATTGTATAGACAAAGGAAACTGTAACTATTATGTAAGTATGTATATTATGTTCCCCCGGATTAGTAGTATATACAAAGGAAACTGTAAGTGTAACTATTATGTAAGTATGTATACTATGTTCCCCCAGATTAAAGTAACTGACATGTTTGTTAACATTTGTAACTGGATATTTAAAACTTTTTTTTTTTTTGGTTAAATTGAAAGAAAAACCATATGTATCCACAGAATGATTTTTCCTCATTGATGTGGAAATAATATCTTTGTTAAAGTCATTCCAGTGTTAGTAATAACTGCATTACATTTTCAAGAAATTTCACCTTTTTTTTTTTAATCGGTGGTTTGATAGAATTGCTGAAGAGTTGTGTTGCAAGACTAAAAAATGTTTTGGAATATTGACTTGTGAATAACATTTTATTTTTGAAGATTGTGTTTTGACTGTAGATTGAGAGTGGTCTCAACTTTGAGTGACCACCACACAGCAGTAGCCGAAATCGGGTCAGAGCACTTAGCTCTTGGTGGCAGGAGGGTCCCTTGATCGACGTCTGCCAAGGCAAGGTGGGCATGGCCATCCTTCGTCTCCCCCCACCCTCTGTTGGGTGGGGTGAGGGGGTAGCTGTGCTCGTCTTCTCTACAGGAATGCTTCTTTGCCTGCCTCTGAGGGCTGGTGGGAAGCGCCAGTGTGTGGCACGCTCTGATGCGTGCACTCTGTGTTCAAACTTCTTAATGTTTGCAGGAGATCCCAGCACACGCGTTGCCAAGGTCAGCGACGTGCCCCTGAGCACAACTAAGGAATTATTGAACGTTCTCTTTGCTCGAGCGTTTCATATCAAAAGAGAGTCGGATGAAAGTGAGGAAGCAGACAAGAAGGCTAGTGAAGCCGATGCAAAGTCCAAAGAGACAAATAATGAAGATGACAAGGATGATGAGGAGAAAGACGAGAGTAATGAGGAAGACGAAGAAGAGTTGGTCGGTGAATTTAATGGGTAAGTGGCATGGAAGCCAGCAAAAAAACCAAACTTTTTCCTTTGTGTTGCATTAGAAAACAAAACAAAAAAAAAAAGCGGTGAAAAATTGTGTCCAGATGTTAGGTTTGTGTCAGGGGTATATGAAAATGCATTGCTTGCAGGTCAGTGCATCTCTCACCATCTGGTAATGTATATTTTCTGTCTTTTAGTCTAGCAGTGATTATGATTAAATTTAGATTTTGGCATAATGTCTGGCTGATTTTACTCTTTCAGTGCCAAGTCTGTTTTATGCTTAGTGACAACTATTTGCCAAGGGATGTATTGGTCACAGAGAGTAATAATGAAAATTTAAAAAAATTTAAGCATGCAAACTACTAAAAGAAAGTATATATTACCTGTACTTTTCTGACTGAAAAATTAACAGACTATCCAATTCTGACAGTTGCACATGAATTCGATAATGATTTTGTGATGGGGAAATTCCTGCAATGTTGTGGATGCAAATTTCTGTCCTGTAGCACTCCAGAGGTTAAGCTTTTGGTTTGGGGTTTTGCTAGTATTCTCTGAAGCTGTAAGCTGTGACTTTTTATCAGTGCTGTTCATATAATTGTCTGAAAACATTATAATTTACCACCAGCCACTATGGGGAAATGATTATTTACCATCAGCCACTATGGCGAAATGATTAGTGCCACAGACAACTGGAAGGATGTGGTTTAAGCCCCAAGAAAGGGGGGATTTTCTTGGCATGTTGCTGGCACCTATTTATAGTTGAATGTGCATGAATAGAAAGACTTGGACCACACAGTCAAAGGTCATCCATTTCACAGATGGCCATTTGAAAGTGTTGCTTAAAAGTCTGTATTAAATGTCTGTATTTCTTGAATCTGGTTGATGCTGGGATGTGGTATAAAAGGAAGTGTGGACAGCAGTATTTTCACATAGTCCCAATTCTAAGTGGACCTCTGTAGCAGCAATGTTATCCTTTTCATCATTCGTTGAGATCTGTGGCCTTTCATGCCCACACTTCAATCCCTCAAACCACAGCATGTTTTCATTTCTGCATTGAACTCCCAGTTGAGGATCACATTCAAAGGCAGATTCCTTATTCAGATTTTGGCCACTTACACCTCTGTACATGCATTTGCATAGGTCTTTTTAAAATCTTGGGCTGATTTATACCCTGAAATAAGTGTGATTAACTGATTTACATGATAGTCACTCATACAAAAAAAGAACAGACGGAAAGGTGTTTGAGATAGGATAGTTTGACAATTTTATAAACCATTTATGACAGTTATTCTTTACCTGTATCTTTTACAGATTGATTCAGTTGCTTTTTAAAATGTGTTACCTGAAATGTTGTTAGAAACTTCAGTAATGTTTCATGACCTTCTGTGGTGGTTGTGTTTTTTTGAATTGTACAATGAGTTTGACACTATGCAGGAACTTGACCATTGACTGTGTGAGTCGCACAAGTCTGAAGGGGTTCCTGTTGGGCTACCGCAAAGTCGTCATTGGGAACGTCCAGGTCAACATTAAGGCTCTCTCAGTACAAGATTTCAACAGTAAGTACTTCATAATTTTTGACTATGGTATTGCTGTCTTTGATTGGGATTAAATTACAGGGGTAAAATTCCTTTAACTTTACCACTGTTCCTATGTACCAGTACAGCATAAATTCCAATGATATTGAACTTCAAGTTTTTTTGGTGGTCCATGAAAAATTTCCTATTTTGTTCAGAGACATGTTGTGTTCATTTCTCTCATTGATCACTATGGATTTTAACACACATATTGCATGAACTTTAACATATTCGAAAGCAGAGGTGTGCACACACACGCATGCATCTCAGGAGGAGGGAAGTGGTAGGAAGAGATGGAGTAAAAAATTAAAAAAAATAAAAATTATGAAGATCAGAAGGGAAAAAATGTGTCCACAGCACCATTTTGTGACATTATTAAGTTTCATAGGATTCTGGAATTGTTCAAGTTGTATAAGATTCTGATATTTAGTGAGTGTGTGTGTGTGAGCCATTTTCAGCCTTCATAGTACCATGGTCAGTGAACAAAATAACCATCACAATAAGATCAGTCATTTGCTGGTTTTAAATTGGTTTCCACCTTTAGCTTAGCTGCTTGTTTACATTGTCCTTTTTTACTTTCCAGTGGAAGAACTGAGAAGAGAGGTGCGCAAGAAGCGAAAAGAAGAGGCAAACCAACTGATGGGAAGTAAGTCTGGCAAGCCAGAGGACTCCAGGTCATCTGGTAAAGGTGGGGGAAACAAGGACGCAAGAGGGGGTCAGCGTGGCGGCAGAGGAGCCAGAGGTGGCACAAACAGAGGTAAAGAAGGTTTGAAGAAATTTTATTTCAGATGTCTACCTATTTCATACCACTCTGTTGTTGTGTCAGTAGAGAGGAGATTGCAGATGCAAGTGAAAATAAACAATAGCTTTTTAACCTTTTTTATTTTAAACAAAAGAATTTCAGTACTGTTTCAACATTTATTCAGTATCATGATAGTACACATGCATTTTTGTTGTTGTGGAAAGTATTATTTTCAAATGGTCAGTTGCAAACAGAGATTAAAATAACAGATATACATTTTAGTTGCAGGCAATTCATAGAGGAACTCATAAGCAATTCATTCTATAATTTCTTGGGAGCAAAAGAGGTATATTTATAATATATTATTATATATATATATATGAAATGCCTTCACATTGATGCAGTATGCATTATATTAACAGCTAGTTGCTTATATTTGAAGAAATCCATTATAGTTGGAAAATTGATGATCATTAATAGTTTCCAGCTACCACCCACTCTTGTCTCTGCAAGAATTTTTTTTTCAGATGTGGCATTGGTAGTTCTGAAGGTAACTCATGGCTGAGCATTTAGTTAATTATTTCAAATGCTTGCAAGTTTGATAGTACTATACAATTAGAAGAGGCAGTCAGTTACCATATCTAGACTTGTCAACTGCTACTGCTACATTTTGAGTGCGGCATGCTACAATGAGCTTCAGAATGCTATGTTCACAATAAAACAACACTGAAGTAGCAAAAATCAAGCAATGATTAAAGATAAAATAATGAGGAAAATATACATCCGCAGCGATTTAGCATGGAAAGGGGATAATCAGTCTGTGGTGTTAGTGGCACGTAATTATCAGTCAGTCTATATTTTATCCGCCAGAGGCAGTCATCACACATTTTTTTCACTTGCATTCTTTAGAATACTATGACATTTTCTAACCAGAAAATCATAAGAAAGACAGGAGAAGGTGGGAATGTCAGCATGTATGTGGAGTGATGGCCTAGAGGTAATGCGTCCGCCTAGGAAGCGAGAGAATCTGAGCACGCTGGTTCGAATCACGGCTCAGCCGCCGATATTTTCTCCCCCTCCACTAGACCTTGAGTGGTGGTCTGGACGCTAGTCATTCAGATGAGACGATAAACTGAGGTCCCGTGTGCAGCATGCACTTAGCGCACGTAAAAGAACCCATGGCAACAAAAGGGTTGTTCCTGGCAAAATTCTGTAGAAAAATCCACTTCGATAGGAAAAACAAATAAAACTGCATGCAGGAAAAAATACAAAAAATTGGGTGGTGCTGTAGTGTAGCTACGCGCTCTCCCTTGGGAGAGCAGCCCGAATTTCACACAGAGAAATCTGTTGTGATAAAAACAAATACAAATACAAATGTATGATAGTAAAATTTGTCTGGATATTTAAAGTGATGACATGCTGATCTGTGTTTGCGGACTTAAGTGGAAATGTTGCAGCAGACAACTTTCAATTTGAAAGATGCCTGTTCATGGTGGTGAGCAAAAGATTTTTTTTACTTTGATAAAAAGTGTCTACTCCCCAGTGAAAAATCATGTTTTAATCATTTGTAGCCGTGATTCATTTTATTAGGTATTATCCCACAATAATTTGATTGTTGGTCATTATGAAGAGAAATGATAAATACTGTACTCATTAATTTTACTTCCTTTTGAGTGCTGGTGCTGTTACTCTGTTTTGCTGCTCTGCTCTTAAATTGCTAAAATGCCACTCTAAAATCTTAAGCAGGGATTGGTTGGTCTCTCTAGTTTCAGTTGTCCAATTCTTTATATTACCTTGTGTTGTAAGCGAAAATCTGTTGAAAAGAATTTATTGTGCTCATGACTCTAAATGTTGCTACAATAGTGTGCTGCAGGACAGGTCTCAGACGAAGTGTATACACAGGTTTATGTGAAGGTGATGTTGCAGGTGGGCGGGGTGATTACCGCAACACTGGCCGTGGTGGCATCATGACAGGGCGCCAGAAGATGGAAGAGAAAATGAAACGAGGAGGAGGCCGTGACTTGCGTGGTGGTGGGCGTGAAATGCGGGGTGGTGGGCGTGGCTTTGGGATCAGGGACGACATGCAGTATCAGATGGCCATGAACACCTACCGGCTGGAGCGTCAAATGATTTCCATGCGAGGGAGAAGCCGTGGCTATGGCCTGCTGGCTGGAGGCTACAGGGACTTCCATCCTGACCCCTATGACATTCCACACTATGCTCCTCGTGGAGGGTGAGTCATTATGGATGGTTTGTGATGAAGTGTTCTTAAAGGATCAGTAAAAGGTGCACTGTTCACAGCCTACATCATGCAGGGGGTTTTGTTTTTTATTTAAAGGAAAAAAATGCACTTCTTTGTGCAGTAAATGAATGATTTTGACATGCACATGTTATTATTGTTCACAAGAATGAAAAAACTTACTTGTGCAGCTGTTGTGAAACACAGCTGCCAGCAGCTTGCCTCAAGAATTATTGCACTAAAATTGTTGAGTTGTCTGTGTGTTTCACTTGACATCAGTCTTTGAAACCTAGCTTCTGTGCACTTTTTAACATCCTGTTAGTTTATTTGTTTATTTTGTTTATTCAAAAAGTTTCTTACATTGTTTGGCACATATTTTTTCCCACAGAAAAAAAAATATTCAGTGTAGTATTTTTCTCTTTTTAGAAACTTTAGGCACCTTGCCATTCTTCCTGCCAGTGTTTTTTTTGATAAAGTATATTAGATGTGAAACTTGTGCTAAACCACTAGTGTTCAAGGTGATCGTTGTGGTGTGTTTCAGTTTCAGTGATTACGATCCCAGAGACGACTGGGGATACAGAAGCGCCCCAGGTCCAAGATACGGGGATGGAATGGGCGTTGGCAGAATACCTTTGCGGGGCTTACGTGGCAGAAGACTATAATTGAACACATGCAGATGCCATCTTTCATGTCCCTATACATGTTCCAGTTATTTCTTCATTGTCAATTTGGTGTTTTTATGCATGTTTCTTTGATGTAAGGCCTCAAACTTAGAAGTGTCACCATAATTGCTTTGTGTATCATTTAGAAGATTTAAGATGAACATCATGTGAATCATGTAGAAGATTTAATAACTATGTTGTGCATCATGTAGAAGATTTAATAACCATGGTGTGTATCATGTAAAAGATCTTACAGAGTGAAACAGACATTAGTGGTTTCTTGGACCCATCCTGTATTTCTGAGGTCTGTAAACATAGATCGGAACACACTATGTGTGCATTTGGAATGAAGCGAAGTTGTCATATTACCATTTTTAGATCATCCTAACCACGCAAAATTGTCAAGTTGCCATGGATCATCTCATCCTCACTCATTCCCAAGCAAGTTTTTATCTTCTCTCTCACTGTATTTTTTTTTTTTTAATATTTTTTTTAGATGTCTAGAAAGTCATGTCATCCTTGTGATTGCAGTAAATTATATGTTGTATGAAGTGATGCTGTAATCATTGTTCGAGAGGCAGAATGCACTGTGTATTTTGTGTTGTACAAGAGCGCACACAGAAATGATGGGAAACTTTATACAACAGGTGTACTTAGCAGACATAGTAGATGTACTCCGAATACAATATGAAACCTAAGACCAAGCTTAGATGTTTGCAAGAAACTCCTAAGAGTCCTCTGCTGAAAACCCTTGCGCATTTATAATGCCCGGACTGCCTGGCGTGAAAAGAACCCCTGGTATCGCAAGAGTGGCTTGTGATACTTCTTTTATGTGACATTTGAGACAAACATGTGCTGTGGGTACTATGTGGATGATGGGACACACCTGTATTTTAAAATGAATAGAGCATCATTTGTGACTATTGAGTATCCCTGCATGCTGACTTTGTTCTGCCATCACAAAAACACCTGATATGTCATATTGTTGGTGACAGTGATGCACATGTGAACGAAAGACAAAATTCAGAGTACAATGATATTGCATGAATATGCCAGAAATTTTTATTCTGATATGTCAGATAAGCGCACTGCATCATGCTTATGAAATGAACTGTCTGGGTAGAAATGTATTAAGAATACAAATACTACAGGGGCACTACACTGCTTGTACACGAGGGTTAACAGACATCTTCCTGTTCATTTTGAAGGGCACTAGGCATGAATCTGTTCATTATCATTAAATATAAAATGAATAAAACCTCTGGAAGCAAAAACAAAATCTGCTCAACATGAGCTATGTACCAAAAAACTGTAAATAAGATGACGACAATATGTTGCTCCATCAAATCTCTTCCTTCTGAAGTTACACACACACACACACACACACAGAAAGAGTATAAAAATTTTATTTCAGGTCTCAGCTGGTCCATGTAGCTTGATTTTGGGCACAACAAGGAGCAATAGCGATTTCTGGCTCAAGCCAGGGTATAAATGAGTGCTGAACTGTCTACACATACTCAACATGCATGCATACTATAAAATCACACACATACATAGTTAAAAACAATGCACACATGATTTTGCTTGATGCTTGCAATGAAAAGTGAATCCTTGAACAAAAAAACATCAGACTTTTATATTTTGTTCCTTGGTCACATTTACTTCTGGTACGCATACATGTCTTAAAAAGCTGTATAATTATGTTAACAGCATTTGCAAATAACAGCAAAGATTGCAGTTGCACAACATTACCCAATTCACAACACTGCCGAGACTGAAATATTGCCAGATACATGAATGTCAGAAAGTGGATACCACAGCTCAAGATTTGGAGACCACTCCCCTCACCCGTGACTAGACAACTAATAACAATAAAAATTCATGACAGGGACAATACAAAGGACTGGAATGTTTTCTTTTGTGTTTCTTTTTTTTTTCTTTTTTAATTTTTTTTAAGGAAATAAGTTTAAGATAAATTCATAGTTTATAATTTTCTGTTTCCATTCCTGTTGCTCAAATGTACACTGTACATGATCCACTGATCACATAATGATGCGTGCATGTCTGTAAATGTATAATCCACTGGCTACAAAATGAAGCGGAGTGTGATGGGACGATTATTGGTCCATGAAGCCGATGTTGATGAGGTCCTGACGTAGCTGTTTCTCCTGGTCAGCAGTCAAGTTGACCAATGGGAGGCGCACAGAGCCCAGGTCGAAACCCAGACATCGCATGATCCCCTTCACCAGGGCTGGGCCCCCTCCTGCGCACACGACCATATCACTGTCTCACAATACACAGTTATCAACAATGTCTCACACCACAATTATCCAGTGTCTCACAGTACACAGTTGACAGTGTCTAATAAAACGGTTCACAAACATGTCGGTGTCTCACAGCACAGTTATCCTCAGAGCCATGTCAGTGTCTTACAGCACAGTTATCCAGTGTCTTACAGCACACAGTCATTCACAGTGTCGCACATTACACTTGTCCACAGTCTCTGTACACAGGTATCCAGGTATACCAGCCTCAGTCTTTTCCCAGTGTGTCTCACATCTTCTCCCCACAATCACCAATACTGTCAACTCATCCCTTCTCACTGGAACTTCCATCCACTTTCAAAACTGCCATCGTCCGGCCTCTTCTGAAGAAACCCAACCTTGACGCAAACATTTTGAAAAACTATCGACCAGTTTCTAATCTTCCATTCATGTCCAGACTCCTTGAAAAAGCTGTCCTCAAGCAGCTCAACAACCACCTTTGTTTCAACAATCTCATCCACCCATTTCAGTCTGCCTATTGCGCTGACCACAGCACCGAAACTACTCTCCTCCACATTCTGAACAATCTGCTGATAGCGTCCCGACTCAGGAAAAATTTCCCTTCTTACTCTTCCCGACTTGTCAGCCACCTTTGACACGATAGACCATTCAGTCCTTCTTTCCCGTCTTCATTTTACATTTGGTATCAACGGCACTGTTCTAAACTGGTTCAAATCTGATCTCACTGATCGATTCCAGTCTGTCATTGTTGATCATTTCCAATCTGAACCCGTTAAAATCGAACATGGAGTCCCACAGGGATCTGTTTTAGGCCCAGTGCTCTTCACACTGACACTGCTCCTCTCACTGAAATTATCAACTGCCATAATATCAGTCATCATTCTTATGCTGATGACACTCAACTCCAGAAGAGTGATACCCCTGAAAAATTGCTGTCGCTATTGCAAGAAACATCCAACTGCTTCCTGGACATTTAAAACTGGATGACTTGAAATAAGTTACAATGGAATGCGGACAAAACTGAAGCAATTATAGGAACTAGACAAAAACTGTCTTCCATCACAATTGACACAATCAAACTTGGCAGTACATCCATCCCTCTTTCCACGTCCGTCAGGAACCTCGGTGTTGTCCTTGTCCATGCAAAAATTTATCAGTCAGACATGTCAGTCCTGCTACTGTCAACTGCGGCGCATCAGTGCCGTCCGGAAATATCTGTCCACTGACGCAACATCTAGACTTGTCGTTTCTCTCATTCTCTCTCGCCTTGACTACTGTAACTCTCTGTTGTCTGGTTTGCCTGCTTCATCCATTCAGTCCCTTCAGCGCATACAAAACTCTGCTGCCCAACTCGTCCTCAGAAAGAAAAGATTTGAGCACATCACTCCTCTTTTGCAACATCTCCACTGGCTCCCTGTCTCACACCAAATAAAGTACAAGATCAGCACTCTATGTTATAGGTGCATTCACAAAACTGCCCCTTCCTATCTCTGCGGCTGCCTTCACCTCTACACTCCATCTCGCTCACTACGATCGGCTTCGGATCCACTCTGTTTGCGCATACCCAGATTCAAACACTCAACTGTTGGCCGCCGTTCTTTCTCTGTCTCTGGAACTTGCGATTGGAATGAACTTCCCCTTTTGCTTTGTCAAGTCTGCACACTCAGCTCTTTCAAGTCTGGCCTTAAAACCCACCTCGTCCCAAAATAGCCTCCCTTGCCTGCCCTTCCTTGTCTTTTGTTTCTACAGTTTTAGAGTTATGCATGTGTGTGAATGACTGGTGCGAAAGTGCTTTGATTTGTCTCTGCACAAGATTCAGCGCTATATAAATACCATTAGTATTATTATTATTTATCCACAGTGTCTCTCAGCACACAGTTATCTACCATGTTCAACAGCACACAGTTATCCACAGTGTCTTTCAGAACAGTTGTCTACAGTCTCCAACAGCACACAGTTATTCACAGTGTCTTACAGCACAGTTATCTACAGTGTCCAACAGCACACAATTATCCACAGTGTCTCTCAGCACAGTTATCTACAGTGTCCAACAGCACAGTTATCTACAGTATCCAACAGCACACAATTATCCACAGTGTCTCTCAGCACAGTTATCTACAGTGTCTCACAGCACTCAGTTATCTACAGTGTCCAACAGCATAGTTATCTACAGTGTCTCTCAGCACACAGTTATCTACTGTGTCCAACAGCACACAATTATTCACACAAACAAGTCGGTGTTTTACAGCACACGGTTATTCACACAAACAAGTCAGTGTTTAACAGCACACAGTTATTCACACAAACATGTCGGTCAGAGTGTCAAACGGCACACAGTTATCCACACAAACGCGCCAATATCTAACAGCACCAATTATCCACACGAACACGTCGGTGTCTAACAACATAGAGTTATCCACAGTGTCTTACAGTTCAGAGTTATTCACACAGTCTTTGATGAATGCACAAACACTGACACACTGGTGGGAGATGTTATTCCATATCGATCAGGATTTTTCCTTTTTTCGTTTTTTTCTTTTTTTTTTTCACTGCAACGATAGAAACTTTCATGTGTGTGGAGCCCCCAGTCCCGTACTTCCTCAGCGGATTTCTTCTTCATTGAGCCTTAGTGCTTATTTCATACATTGGCCCAAAAGTCTTACAGTCTGAACCATGGCTATAAGTGCTTATTTCATACATTGGCCCAAAAGTCTTACAGTCTGAACCATGGCTATAAGTACTTATTTCATACATTGGCCCAAAAGTCTTACAGTCTGAACCATGGCTATAAGTGTTTATTTCATACACTGGCCCCAAAGTCTTACAGTCTGAACCATGGCTATAAGTGCTTATTTCATACATTGGCCCAAAAGTCTTACAGTCTGAACCATGGCTATAAGTGCTTATTTCATACACTGGCCCAAAAGTCTTACAGTCTGAACCATGGCTGTAAGTGCTTGTTTCATACATTGGCCCCAAAGTCTTACAGTCTGAACCATGGCTATAAGTGCTTATTTCATACATTGGCCCCAAAGTCTTACAGTCTGAACCATGGCTATAAGTGCTTATTTCACACATTGGCCCAAAAGTCTAACAGTCTGAACCATGGCTATAAGTGCTTATTTCATACACTGGCCCCAAAGTCTTACAGTCTGAACCATGGCTATAAGTGCTTATTTCATACATTGGCCCAAAAGTCTTACAGTCGGAACCATGGCTATAAGTGCTTATTTCATACATTGGCCCAAAAGTCTTACAGTCTGAACCATGGCTATAAGTGCTTATTTCATACATTGGCCCAAAAGTCTTACAGTCTGAACCATGGCTATAAGTGCTTATTTCATACACTGGCCCAAAAGTCTTACAGTCTGAACCATGGCTATAAGTGCTTATTTCATACATTGGCCCAAAAGTCTGAACCATGGCTATAAGTGCTTATTTCATACATTGGCCCCAAAGTCTTACACCCTGAACCATGGCTATAAGTGTTTATTTCATACACTGGCCCAAAAGTCTTGCAGTCTGAACCATGGCTATAAGTGCTTATTTCATACACTGGCCCAAAAGTCTTACAGTCTGAAGCATGGTTATGTGCTTATTTCATACATTGGCCCAAAAGTCTTACAGTCTGAACCATGACTATAAGTGCTTATTTCATACACTGGCCCAAAAGTCTTACAGTCTGAACCATGGCTATAAGTGCTTATTTCATACACTGGCCCAAAAGTCTTACAGTCTGAACCATGGCTATAAGTGCTTACTTCATACACTGGCCCAAAAGTCTTACAGTCTGAACCATGGCTATAAGCTTATTTTAGATTTTACTGATTTATCTGTTACGGCTTGAGGCGTGCCACTTGTCCTCCTCATTCTAGGCTGACGCCTATCAACATTCAGGTGGGCATTGCACTCTTGCTACCATGTTTTGTTCCAGCAATGCACCTCGTCAACCAAAAGACTTTGAATACAAATGATAAAACTGAGAATGAGAAACAGCAGGCCATTTGTTTTCACCAGCACACCATATTGTGAAAGTCCTGTTCTATGCATGTTGGCTTTCCTTTATGTTGAATTGAGTATAGTTAACATCATGATACTGACCATAAGAACTGCGCTCCAGCACCAGTTTTCTTGCCAAGAGCTGAAAAAACATATAAGAAGAACAGATGGAATCAAATAACAGTCAAATATTAATCTCATTTTTCAAATACCACTCTCATTCTTTATGATAGTTACATATACAAAAAGTTACTTTATGACGTTCAGCTAATGGATTTTTTGGTCAAAGATTCAAGGTAACGGAATCAACAAGTTCACAACGTCACACAAAAAGCCTCCATCAGTTAATAAAATGTAAAGAAGGGCATGTATGTATGCATGCGTGAACACCCACACACACCCACACATTACAACAGAAAACGCATAAAAGACTTTTTCAATTTTCCTAGAAACCTTAAGTCCTGGAATACAAGAAAGAAGGTACTACATTTTCAGGAATACATCACATAGAATTCTTGTAACCAAGTTTCAAACACAAATGAGAAAATAACTTGGGTGTTCTAAACCTTTTTTTTCTCTCTCCTATAAACACTGACATGGTCTTTTCAGCATTGCAATTGTCAAGACCATAAACAGCCTGGACTGACTTTCCTTCTTCTTCTTCTGCGTTCGTGGGCTGCAACTCCCACGTTCACTCGTATGCACACGAGTGGGCTTTTACGTGTATGACCGTTTTTACCCCGCCATATAGGCAGCCATACTCCGCTTTCGGGGGTGTGCATGCTGAGAATGTTCTTGTTTCCATAACCCACCGAACGCTGACATTGATTACAGGATCTTTAACGTGCGTATTTGATCTTCTGCTTGCATATACACACGAAAGGGGTTCAGGCACTAGCAGGTCTGCACATATGTTGACCTGGGAGATCGTAAAAATCTCCACCCTTTACCCACCAGGCGCCGTCACCGTGATTCGAACTCGGGACCCTCAGATTGAAAGTCCAACGCTTTAACCACTCGGCTATTGCACCCGTCGACTGACTTTCAGATCATGATATCACAACACTGACTTCACGTACATGTTCCTTCCTGGCAGTATCCATGTCGTTGGCATCAAATGCTGCCTTCAGTCGGCTGAACAATCCACCCAGGAAGCTGTTACAAACGGGTACATCCACCCCCATTGACAAGGCTGACAGCAGTTGCTGAGAAAAAAAAAGAAAACACACACCGCCTCATGTTGATCATTGTGTCATGGTTGAAATTCCTTAATGTGTAAAACCTCTCTGAGAATGAACACTGAGAACAAATTGAGTAAAAAACAAAACAAAGAAAAGTCTGCACAGATGCTTAAATACCAATAATCATGACAGACTACACAAAGACAGAAAGAAGATGAATACCTACCAGGACAGACTACATAAAGATCCAAAGAAGATGAGTAACTCGTCTGTACCAATCATGACAGACTACATAAAGACACAAAGAAGATGAGTACCTCATCTGTACCATATCAGGACAGACTACATAAAGATCCAAAGAAGATGAGTACCTCATCTGTACCATATCAGGACAGACTACATAAAGATCCAAAGAAGATGAGTACCTCATCTGTACCATATCAGAAAAGGCTACATAAAGATCCAAAGAAGATGAGTACCTCATCTGTACCAATCAGGACTTGGAATCGCCCCCCGGCAGCCACAGTGCAGTCTGTCACTGCTGGCAGTTCACGGGAGGAAATCTTCGCTCCACGGAGTGTTGGGATCTCGCTTGCTGCCAGTTCCAAGAACTTGGAAGTGTTCACTGTGCAACACAAGAAATGTAGGGAAAGCATTTGCGTATATGACGTTTTATATTTAATTTTATTTCATAATTATCTCTGAGTCAATTAGTTGCTGCCATATTATTTAGAGAATGATGCGAAAAGGATATAAAACTGATTTTGGGGCTCATTTGGAAAACAGCTTCAACAGACAAATCATCTGTTTCTCTCTTCCACGCACAAACACACACACACACACACACACACACACACACACACACACACACACACACACACTGAGTCTGCTTATACTTGGTTGCTTTACTTTCAACGAATAATACATCAATAGGCAAACTGAACTGACAACACTGAAACAGAAAGAACTGAACAGCTACAGGATGGGGCAGGGAGGTAGGTTGGTACTTTCTTGGCAACGAGAAAGGTTTTATTTATTTATGTACGCTTATAGTTGACTTCATCAAGTTTTTGCGCCTCATACATATTATTAGTAGTGGTAGCAGTTATCTTTTTTATGTATTTATCTATTATTTATTCCCCCCCCCCTTTTTTTTTTCTTCTCAAGGCCTGACTAATCGCGTTGGGTTACGCTGCTGGTCAGGCATCTGCTTGGCAGATGTGGTGTAGCGTATATGGATTTGTCCGAACGCTGTGACGCCTCCTTGAGCTACTGAAACTGAAACTGGACCCGTGCAGGGAAACGTTATTTTTTGTGGAAGATGGATAGTGATCATAGCTTAACAAGGTTAAATCACGGCACAGTTTTCAATGACTGGGGCAGGCCATTGGAGTGATCTGCTGACATGGGTATTTAGACACATGTCTGTCTGTCGACTGTCATGCGGAACCTATCTCTCTCATTGCTCTATTCCGAACTAATCATGGCAAACTCTAATAAGGAACATCTTTTCTGTGATGTCACTTATGATTTAAACAGGCATTTCTCCGCGCCACAGTGTTTTGTGACATCAATGAAAATTGTGTATATGCACATATTGCAGATTTCCTTCTGACTAGATTGCACAGGTTGCAATGCAAGAACACAATAATCCAATCCATTATTAGTCCACTGTGCAGATTCTGCAGCACGAAGCGGACAGAGCATGTTATAAAAAGATGTATAGGTCTGAATACATGGCGCTGAACCCCCCCCTTCCCCCTCGCCTTTTGGAATGCCAGAAGAACAACCAGGACATCATTCCTCCAGCCAGCCAGGACCCTCTACCCCCAGCCTCGGAACGCCACCCGAATAGACACCCGATCCTTTGAACAACGATACCCTCTTCAAAACCAAACCCCAAGCACTGAACTACTTGACTGACCTTGAGGGACGAAGCCAGAAGGTCGTTAACTCACTCAGTACGGCCAGTCCTCTCTTCTCCTCTACACAGACCCCTCGGATGTCCAGTGGGTGTCTGAATGACCCAACCTTTAGCTTCCGTCGTCAGAATTGTGGTATTCTTTGTCAACATTCACGTCTTCAGTATAAGAGCCTTCCGCTTGCAATATTTTGATGATGGTAATTGGGGTGAAACGCTGTTAACGTCGTCTCTTTCGCCGTTCGTATGGAGAGAGTTAAACTCAACAACTGACTGAATGCATGGTGTTTTGACAGTCAATCACCCCACTGAACTGACAGGCCAAACTGATTTTATGACTTCGGTTATTCATATACCTTTAGTTCAAAAAGTTTGTTATGGATCACTAATAATTTTTTTTTCATGAAAATAAAGCTACACATATGTGACACTTGTTGTAAGTAAAGAAAGGTTAAGCGATTAGTGGGCGTGGATCACCATTGAACTAATGCATGGAAGTTTGACAAATGGAATTCAGAGGCTCAGCATTTTGTTTGTCACCCTTTGTTTCTCTCTCACTTGGCTACAATTTATCCATGCAACATCACTACGCGCAGTCAACGCCGATTATTATGTGTTATCTAATCTTGAAAATGTGGGTGGTGGGTGGGGAGGGGGGTCGTAAAAGTTTTTCCTGAGTGCCGAAAGTCCATGTGAAAACCCACGTCAATGAATGTTCAAAACCACTGACCATAAAATAAGATGTGTTTTCTTTCGTGGTGACATGATAAGGCTACCAAGGGTTTATCACAGCAATTGTAGAGTTTGTAGTCAGCAGGAGGAGTTGATAATTACAAGTTTACCCAGCAGTGCACATGGAGTCCAACTCGAGTGATTCCAGTTAAAAACATAAAAAAAACGTTCAACACACACACTGTCTCTGTTATCATGTCACCACGAATTAACAGACGAAGGTCTAACACTGAAGACAACACACACTCACTGATTCCTGTGAACTCTCTCTTTCAGTGTCCACTTTCTGTGTACTCTCTCTATGTCTCTCCCACCCCCTCTCTCTGCTTCTTGTGTATCCTCTCCCCCCTCCCCCTCTCTCTGCTTCTTGTGTATCCTCTCCCCCCTCCCCTTCTCTCTGCTTCTTGTGTATCCTCTCCCCCCTCCCCCTCTCTCTGCTTCTTGTGTATCCTCTCCCCCTCCCCCTGCTCCTTGTGTATCCTCTCCCCCCTCCCCCTCTCTCTGCTTCTTGTGTATCCTCTCCCCCCTCCCCCTCCCTCTTGTGTATCCTCTCCCCCCTCCCCCTCTCTCTGCTTCTTGTGTATCCTCTCCCCCCTCCCCCTCCCTCTTGTGTATCCTCTCCCCCCTCCCCCTCCCTCTTGTGTATCCTTTCCCCCCCGCTCCCCCTCCCCCTCCCTCTTGTGTATCCTCTCCCCCCCGCTCCCCCTCCCCCTGCTTCTTGTGTATCCTCTCCCCCCTCCCCCGTTCTCTGTGTATCCTCTCCCCCCCTCCCCCTCTCTCTGCTTCTTGTGTATCCTCTCACCCCTCCACCCCCCACCCCCCACACACACTGAGCCCCTCCCCTGCAAACCTTACTTACGATAAACGCCCGTCATGAAGTTGATGTCGTAGTAGTAGAAAGGCGTGTTGGGGGCGGCCGCGGCCACCTGTTTCATGTACTTCACCAGCACCTCTGCAACAAACACCACATGTCAGTCTCCTACCTGTATTTTTCCGGCCGTCTGTCTGTATGTTTGTCTTCGCAGTTAGCTGCCTGTATGTCTATTCTTCCTGTCTGTATGCTTGTCTTCAACAGCATCACTGCAACTCCCACGTTCACTCGCATATACGCGAGTGGGCTTTCACGTGTATGACTGTTTTTACCTCGCCATGTAGGCAGCCATACTCCGCTTTTGGGGGTAACAACATCTACCAAACGTTACTTCTTGCATGCCACCTCAGTACCTTTATTCTTCTTAAACTGTCCAGCTTTTTGTCTCTGTATCAATGTAGGCTAGGCTATGGTATTCAGTGTATACACGGAAGAGAGACAAAGTCGGTGACATCGGCAGACAGGTACACAGATCGCTCGCGCGTGTGTTTTTTATAGTGTGCGTGCGTGTGTTTGCGTGTGAGAAAACATTCTGTATGTGTGTGCGGTGGAGAGGAGGAAGGTTGGAGAATAAAGAGTGCGCGCACTTCAAGACTGTACGACGCATGCAGCATCCAGGAAGAAGTACTGGCCAATACCGACACGCAGTGTAAACCAAGCTGTACGGCACCGTGGAGGAGCTGCGACGGACGGCAGCCTTCATCGAGGACACCGGGCTGCTCGTCTAACGGGAGGCGAACGAGGAAGAAGAAGACAAAAGAGACTGCTTAAGAGATCTCTTAAGAGATTGCTTGCTGACATGAAGGCACACTGACACATGATCTAACATCATTATAACTCAGTTGATGACGTTTATTGTCTTGTAAACAACTGTATCTGGTCGCTGAGGAAGGGCCCGTAGCCAGAATATTTAATGATTGTTACAGGCGTCTTGCTTTCTCTTTTGTGTGACTGTCTACCTTTTACATTTTTTGTTCGATTTACCTAGTCTGTCTCAGTGACACGTTCGTTTTGTTTCAGTTTACACACACACACACACACACACACACACATTGTTTGTGTGTGTGTGTGTGTGTGTGTGTGTGTGTGTGTGTGTGTGTGTGTGTGTGTGTGTGTGTGTGTGAGTGAGTGCGCGCGCGCTCGTGTGTGTGTATGTCTACACTCCCTCCCCCCATATATACACACTGCAGCTGGAATTGCTTTCATTATATTCAATACTACATTCGTTATACTTTCGAGCCAAAGTTATCTTATGTGAATTTTTTTTATAGTACTTTTTCTTTTTAACCAATATTTGATATAAACGAGTTATTTTCATTGAAAGAGTTAGAGGACTAGGGCTTTTTTGTTTTGTTTTTCGTTTTGTTTTTGCTAGCACCTGAAGGGGAACAACACAACGTACCCGTTATCGTCACTGACTAGAGAGGACTTGCTCAGTGTTTATCAGCTAATAGTCGACTGATTTACTGCATATCCTTGTACTAGTAGGTATACTTTGTGGGACGCCGCGCTGTTCGCTGCTATCAACCTGCCTTTCATATGTATGATAGCCTGTAGCTGTTATCACTTGACCTGCGAAAGGATGATGGTTTTGTTTTAACTGATAAAGCTGATGAGTTGTTTAAGTGAAGTCATTCTTTATTGATTTTACTTATATATTACTAAGCCTACTAAGTCTAAGCCTATATATTTTGTTGGGGGTCGGTGCATATCATTGCCACACAGATACGCCTCTTTTGTCCCCCTACACTCACCCTCGGCCAAACATACACCCTACCCCATCTTTCCCTCATCTTTCTCTCTCTCTGGTAAGACATAAACTCATGATAACTAGTGAAATCATAAACTATCAAACACGACCAAAGCAAGGGTACTTGGTGGCCTACGTATGATATAATAATTACAGGTAACCTACGGGAGAGACAGAGAACACTGAACACTGAAATGTTTTTAATGAAAGGGCCATTGGCCCATGTCAATAGGGGTGGTTACAAGTAAATGCAGAGGTACAACACAAACATAACACTATGAACAACGTACTTTCAAAGCTTTGTCTAGGAATACAGCCAAGCGCATGACCAATGATTTGTTTTCACTTGCAAAAAGCAGTGTCATATTAAACAAAGACGGAGTATTGTAATACTGAGAGGGTGTACTGTTGTCTCAGGTCAGCATATTGAGGGCATTGTAACACAAAGTGAACTTCTGTTTCTTTTTGAAAATCACAGAAAGGACAAGACAGCTCAACATCTGTTACATTACGTTTAAAACGTAATTTATGTGTATTGAGTTGTGACACACCAAGTCGTAAACG
>NC_134876.1:12780098-12802598 GCF_041734735.1 Babylonia areolata | reverse complement strand
AGGTCTGTATGGAATGCTTTAAAAAAAATTTTTAACATAACACAAATCAGGTCATTCTAAGTGGGTATCGAATCATGTAAACACTGCTGTCAGAAAACAGACTCCGTGTCATGTTATGTCTCATGGTATTGATATATATCATCTGTTACGACTGAAGACAGAGGTAGAGACAGGCTTCTGTCGCAAACAAAACTTTGACTCTCAGAGTTTGTGGCACGTGTTTGTGAAAAATATAGATTGGAATAAAAACAACAAGAGAGGCAAGGCCTTCAAGACTCACTGGTGATAAATTACGTCCCCTAGCATTAATTACAGAGTAATTTCCCTTTTTTACTATCTCAGCACCAAAACGTTTGCAAAAATAAATAAAAATTCCATGCTTAGCAAAAGAAGTTCCTGTTTGAACAAAAAATGATAATAATGACTCCTCTTGTTGTTGTGTCAAATAAGAGGTCAAAGTGCCAAGTTTAGAGAATACAAAAAATACAAATATAACAGTAAATGCAGTTTGCATATAATTAGGCTTCTTTTTTCTTTTTTGTGCCCATCCCAGAGGTGCAATATTGTTTTAAACAAATTGACTGGAAAGAACTGAATTTTTCCTATTTTTATGCCAAATTTGATGTCAACTGACAAAATATTTGCAGAGAAAATGTCAATGTTAAAGTTTACCACGGACAGACACACAGACACACGGACACACAGACACACGGACACACAGACACACACACACAGACACACACACACAGACAGACACACACACACACACACACACACACACACACACACACACACACAACCGAACACCGGGTTAAAACATAGACTCACTTTGTTTACGCAAATGAGTCAAAAACGGAACAACAACAAAATGATGTTGTGTCTGCAGGCCCGAAGATAACACGATTCTTTGTGTAACCTTTCTTTGTCGGCTTACCTGTCAGTCTACCTGACTCTGCTTGTCTGTCTGTCTATCTGGATGTCTGTCTGCCTTTTTCTCTTTTTGGCATACAGAAAAAAAATAACTGGGCAGTTATTGGACTACGTAGATATAAATACAATAAACTACAATAAGTTCAGGTCAAACAACAACAAAACAACCAACAAATTAACAGCAACAATAATAAACAAACCGGCACACACGACCACACACACACACGCATACACACACACACACACACACAGAGTAAAAGAGAGAGAGACTGAGAGAATGACACACAGAGACACACACACAAACACATGATATACACACGCGCGCGCGCTTTCGGGTACTTTTGAACTGAGCCGAATCATTGTGAGCGTTATCAGCAGTATTATCACATTGTGTGGATAATGGAGTCAGATGATTATTCGTACTATCGAATAAGCTATAAAAAGTTAAATGAGTGAAGACAAAACAACATGAACTGAAGACAACCAGTGGCTTCTGTTCTTGCCACACTTGGCTGCGAGTACTGCTTGTGGCCGAGGTGTCCGTCCGTCCATTAGTGAACGTGAATCTCTCTCTCTCTCTCTCTCTCTCTCTCTCTCTATATATATATATATATATATATACATATATATATATATATATATATGTGTGTGTGTGTATCTATCTATCTATCTAACTATCTATCTATATATATATAAGCTTACCATCTATAGTTTCGTCCTCTGATGAGTCTATATACACTTCGATATCTATCTATCTGTCTATCTATCTAGTTAGCTACCTAGCTAGCTATAGATACCTACCTACCTATCTAACTATCTAACTCTGTGTGTGCGTGCGCGCGTGCGTGCGTGCGTGCGTGCGTGTGTGTGTGTGTGTGTGTGTGAGATCAACTGAAAACAACATAAAAGTATTAAAACTGTTCCACACAAAAAGGTATAATCATCCTGTGAAGTAACTTCCAATCCCAATAGGAGCACTGTTCGACTCCCACCCCACCCCCACATCCTGCCTCCCATCCCCTCACACCCACCCCAAACCTAGAACAGTGTTTTCGACGTCCCACTGAATTAAAACTGTGCGCGTCGTTGTGCGTACCAAACGACAGCGCTTCAACAGACACTGAAACCAGTCACAAGTACGGGAGAACGTTTCTCATACTGGGTCCAGAAAACATCCAGATGACGTTTACTGTGGCAGAACACTTGGTGACTTACAAACTAATGCCAAAAACCATCTGAAGAGAAGCCCAAATAATGTTAATCAAAACGGCTGCGACGGGCGCAATAGCCGAGTGGTTAAAGCGTTGGACTTTCAATCTGAGGGTCCCGGGTTTGAATCTCGGTAACGGCGCCTGGTGGGTAAAGCGTGGAGATTTTTCCGTTCTCCCAGGTCAACATATGTGCAGACCTGCTAGAGTCTCAAGCCCCCCTTCGTGTTTATACACACGCAGAAGATCAAATACGCATGTTAAAGATCCTGTTACCCATGTCAGTGTTTGGTGGGTTATGGAGACACGAAAATACCCAGCATGCATGAACCACGACGGAGTCATCGGCAAATCGAGGTTGGTCGTGAAACGGAAAGAAGCAAAAGACAGATCAATTAAAACAACGCTAAAAAGACCGATTCAACCACGTCTCGCTCAGTCCATGTAAAATTTCAAATCAAGTTGAAAATAACGAAAAAAACCTAAAAACAAGAGAGGCAAGGCCTTCAAGACTCACTTGTGATACACTTAAAAAAAAAACTCCAAGCTTTTTATGTATTGAGTATAATTTCAAAATGTAATGTTTAAGATGAGAAAGATCAGTTTAAAGCAAATTAAGTCCCGTGGCATTAATTACAGAGTAATTTCCCTTCTTTACTATCTGCACCAAAACGTTTCCAAAATAAATAAAAATTCCATGCTTAGCAAAAGAAGTTCCTGTTTGAACAAAAAATGATAATAATGACTTCTCTTGTTGTTGTGTCAGAATAAGAGGTCAAAGTGCCAAGTTCAGAGAATACAAAAAATATAAATATAACAGTAAATGCAGTTTGCATATAATTAGGCTTCTTTTTTTTATTTTTTTGTGCCCATCCCAGAGGTGCAATATTATTTTAAACAAGATGACTGGAAAGAACTGAATTTTTCCTTTTTCATGCCAAATTTGGTGTCAACTGACAAAGAATTTGCAGAGAAAATGTCAATGTTTAAGTTTACCACGGACACACAGACACACGGACACACACACACACACACACACACACACACACACACACACACACACACACACACACACAGACAACCGAACACCGGGTTAAAACAAACTCACTTTGTTTACACAAGTGAGTCAATGACCAGTTCACTCACGCCTGTTTCAAATGACGAACAATTCTAATCGAGTAATAAAATGAACTGGGAGCTGGACAAAAAAAAAAAAAGTATCCGGGGAGGATGGACACGTGGGGGTGGGACGGGGGACATGTCGGAACAAGAAAAACGAAAAGAAGTGCTGTCCTGCACAGTTGTTCCGGACATTTTCACGGTGCTCTCAGCTCCCCCTCTCAGTGTGTTCAGGTCGGTCAGACGGAGGATCAAGTGGAAGTGAAATGCTACTTTGTCAACGACACTAAGTGTCGGGTCATTCAGATAAAACAAGTGGGTGTACATTAATTTTGTGCTGCTGTCTCTTTCCGGTGTGTGTGTGTGTGTGTGTGTGTGTGTGTGTGTGCGTGTGTGTGTGTGTGTGTGTGTGTGTGTGTGTGTGTGCGTGTGTGTGTGTGTGTGTGTGTGTGTGTGTGTGTACGAGCGCAGGTGTATACGTGTATATGTATGTATGTATATTTGTGTGTGTGTGTGTGTGTGTGTGTGTGTGTGTGTGTGTGTGTGTGTGCTCGCGCGCACACACACGCGCGCACGCGTGCGTACTTGGGAATAAAAGACAATAAATAAAACAAAAAGACAAAACAAAAAGTAACAAGGGCAAAAAAGGAGGGGGGGCGGGGGGGGGGGACTCAAACAGGAACGAGCGCCGACCAACACGTGAAGGGCCAGAAGAAGGAAGAGGAAGATATGTCCCGAACAATGGGGTGTTGAGTCACTATCACCGTACAGACCCTTGCCACTGAGATAGACCTCATGCCGCCGTCAAACCCGGTCAGTCGCATTTCGTCGACTTGCTCGTAACACGATCATCCAGATCGTGACTGTCCAAAGTCTGCTTCAATGTACAACTACTGATTGAAACATTCCTGGCCTTTGATTAATAATGATGATGATGATGATGATAGAGTAATAAGAAAAAAGTAAATAAATAAAAAGGTAAGTAGATAAAATCTGTTGGTGTTTTTTTTTCCCCTCTCGTATCACATAAAACAGGAATGAGATATCTTGATATTGTCGGTTCAGGGAACAATATAAAATACCTCAGTAATCGTGGGGAGTGAGGCGGGGAGAGTGGGGGGGGGGGAGTGAGGGAAGAGAGAGAGAGGGTGGGGACACACACACACACACACACACACACACACACACACACACACAGATAGATAGTGTGGGGGATACCGACGTATTAATGTTCGTCTTTTAAACATTGTCAGAAATGTATTCCTTTGGTAAACAATTCTTTATGCCTCCTTTTTTAGATACGGACAATAGGCTATATAGTATTATCATTATTGCTGTTATCATTACTATCATCATTATCATTATTAGCATTCTTGTTGTTGTTACTGTTGTTGTGGGCTTAGTTGTTGTTATTAGGTCTATTATTAGACAAACATCATGTACAAATGTCATGAGGAATAAGCATAATTCTTTGAAAACTAAGATCCGAAATAAACGAGCACAGATATGATTACTTCAAACACGTCTTACCAGCAACTCCACCCGTGACTTTGCTGCTGAAGACGCTGTTCCGTCTGACATAGGCCCTGGTCCATGATACACATGGGATTGACCTGTTCCCTGGCCACTTTAAAACTGACATGTCCACGTTACCATTTCTGACATAAAACGTGACAATGGAAACAATGAACTAGTTATAGAAGACCCCCCCCCCCTCAAGCCCCCCTCCCCGCCCCCTCCCTATGTCCCCATATGTCTTTCATGATTTGCACTGAAGTAGATTAGATTATTAGCATAACTTACACAGTGTTGACCTAAATGTTTGATGTATACATGGAAACGCAGCGCCGGTTGTAAATGCACACAGACACAGACACACACAGACACAGACAGGCACACAGACACAGACACAGACACACACACACACACACACACACACACACACACACACACACACACACACACACACACACACACACACACCGCACTTCTTCTTTCGTATCTGCCTGCCTTCATCAAGTTGAAGATTCTGGCATTTAATTTACAAAGGTTCCGGTTTGCTGTTGTGTTGTGGTGTTTGTTTGGGTAGTCAGTGCCTAACTGAGGGGACTGGACAAGAGGGGTGGGGCCACCCACCCCTATTTCAGACCTTTAGACAGTGTTGGAAGGCCGTACTTTGTTGTGGGTGGGAAGGAATTTGGGAGTTGGGGGGAGGGAGGAGGGGCTTGGGGGGGCGTGGGGGGGGGGAGAGGGGAAGGGGAGAGGGGGGGGGAGGTCAGAAGTAGGATTGGAGGCTCTCCACCGAGGCTGATATTGCCTCAGGCGGGAGCTTGTTGTACTCCCTGGTAGTGCGGGGAAAGAAGGAAAATTTCCTGTAGTCCCCGTACCAGATTGACGTGGTGTACTGTTGATCGTGGGAGTGCCTGGTGTTGTGCTTGGGCTTCTGAAAAGTTGGTGCTCGCGTGGTGTCGATGATTATGTCTCCATGGCGGAACTCGTGCATCGTTATCAGGCGGGATCTCTTTCGCCGTTCTTCTAATGGTGCCCAAGTTAGCTGGTGTAGCATTTCTTACACGCTGGACGTTTGGCGGTAGCGATTTACCACCCAGCGGGCGGCCCTTCTTTGGACTTTCTCTAAGGTCTGTGTGTTGTTGATTCTGTACGGATCCCAGATCTGGCAGGCATATTCAAGCTGGGGTCGTACTAGGGCCTTAAAAGCGCAGTCTTTGATCGAGATGGCGCTAGTCTTCAGATTTCGGCGAAGAAAGCCTAAGGTCGTTGGCTTTGCTTGCTACGTTGTTGGTGTGTTTTTTCCAGCTGAGGTCGGTGGAGATCGTAACACCGAGGTATTTGGCTTCACTGGAGGATTTTAGTGGGTGATTATGCAGATGGTACGTTACTTCCATTTCTTGTCAGGACTTCACATTTGTCCGGGTGAAATGACATCTTCCATTTCTCTTCCCATTTTGCAAGTTTGTCCAAGTCACTGTGCAGAGCGTGTTGATCGGCGGCGTTGTTGATTTCCTTGTGGCATGCCGTGTCATCTGCAAATAGCCGTGCGGTGGATGACAAGCCCTCTGGTAGGTCGTTGATATACAGCAGGAAGAGGCAGGGGCCTAGCACGGAGCCCTGAGGTAATCCCGACTCTACAGGCGCAAACTTGGACGTAGCACCGTCGACGACAACTGCCTGCCTTCTGTTAGATAGGAAGCTACGGATCCAGTTGTTAATGTGGCCCGTGATTCTGCAGTACTGTAGTTTGTAGGTCAGGAGTGAGTGGGACACCTTGTCGAAGGCTTTTGCAAAATCCATGACTAACATGTCAACCTGCTTTCCTTTTTCCCTGCTGTATGTAATTTCGTCCATAAGACCTATCAGCTGGCTGACACAGGATCGTTTCTTTCTGAATCCGTGCTGTTCTCTGCAGAAGATGTTGTTTTTCTCCGCAAACGTCATGATAGTGTGTACGATGATGTGCTCCAGGAGTTTCCCAGGTATGCTTGTCAGCGAAATGGGTCTGTAGTTCTCTGGCCTGTAGCGCTCATCTTTTTTAAATATAGGTGAGACATAAAGATAAGATAAGATAAGATAAGATAAGAATAACTTTATTATCTCCAACTGGAGAAATTTGGTCAGGTGCATTATCACAACATAGACAAGTAAACAACATGGGGACCATAACTGTAAAAGCCAACAACAGCCCCTACAAATATTACGAAGATACAAATGTAAAAAATATCACATACATCGTTTCATACATATATCCACACACTGCAGGTAATAACTAGTATTCTTAATGTAAAAATAGAAAGAATTAAGAAACATTATTTGAATATAATTATAAACATAGCCTACTATACTGCACATTGATTATAATAGACAGATAAGATAAGAATAAAGATGAATTGCGGAAAACCACAACCAGATAATCAGCACACACCCGCACCGCACCACCCCCCCACCCCCACCCCCCACCCACCCACTCCACACACGCGGATAGCTTGATTAAACGAGAGTAATAAACATATGTTCTGAAATAAAAACATTTCACATATTCGCTTTTAAAAACATTGCAATTAATTATTACATCGTAATTATTAAACAGAAATATATTTAGAATATGGACGTTAGCATTAGACATATTCATTGTACATTCATCCTGCATATTGCACATTATTCTTCCTACATATTGCACATTCATTATAACCAATACAAACACCTGCGTGTCGCCCCCTCGCGAAGCGCCACATGGGCTGTTCTCCAGTCTTTCAGGGCTACCCCTGAGCTCAGAGAGGACTGGAAGAGTAGCGTGAGGGACGGAGCGAGTTCGTCGGCCAGCTCCTTGAGGATTCTGGGACTGATGTCGTCGGGGCCTGGAGCCTTCCTGGTTTTCAGGTTCTTTAGGAGCTTCTTGACGCCCTTCTCTGTGATGGTGATGTCGGTGCAGATTTGTCCACCAGGGTTTAGGCTCAGCCCGGTCCGCGTCTCAAATTCTTCCGGCGAGCAGGGTGAGCTCTTACTGAATGCCGACTGAAACTGGTTGTTCAGAGCTTCTGCCTGACACTGGGCGTCCGTGATGAGCTGACCATCTACCTTCAAGGGAGAGATGTTGGTCGATTCACGCGCACGATGCGTGAGTTTGTTTTTTTGTTTTTTGTTGTTGTTTTTTTCGTACTGATTCTGTTTTATCATGTTTGTTTAACTGTTCAGAACGTTGTTCTGATAAAGAAATGAGTGGAAGAGTTTATCATGATAACACGATAGCACCAACACAGTGGAAGAGTTTATCATGATAACACGACAGCACCAACACAGTGGAAGAGTTTATCATGATAACATGACAGCACCAACACAGTGGAAGAGTTTATCATGATAACATGACAGCACCAACACAGTGGAAGAGTTTATCATGATAACATGACAGCACCAACACAGTGGAAGAGTTTATCATGATAACATGACAGCACCAACACAGTGGAAGAGTTTATCATGGTAACATGACAGCACCAACACAGTGGAAGTTATCATGATAACATGACAGCACCAACACAGTGGAAGAGTTTATCATGATAACATGACAGCACCAACACAGTGGACGTTATCATGATAACATGACAGCACCAACACAGTGGAAGAGTTTATCATGGTAACATACATATACATATATAGGCTACTTGCCCTTGTGTACAAGGCTGCAGTAGGCTACTTCCTGCTTGAATCGGAGACAGTGATCTTAGTATCAGTATCGGTATCAGTAGCTCAAGGAGGCGTCACTGCGTTCGGTCAAATCCATATACGCTACACGTCTTCTGCCTAGCAGATGCCTGACCAGCAGCGTAACCCAACGCGCTTAGTTAGGCCTTGAGAAAAAAAGAAGAAGAAAATAATAAAATAAAATAGAACAAATAAAAAAAATAAAAAAAGATAAATAAATAATAATAGTAATAATAATAATAATGATTATTATTATTATTATTATGGTATTTATAAGGTGCAAAATCGTGATGAAATCAACTCGAAGCGCACAAAAAACAAAACAAAAATAAATAAGGAAATAAATAAAAACAAATCAATAAATAAAAAAAATGTTAAAAAAAATAAAAAGACAATAATGATGACAAATGAGCAAATAAATGTAAAACATGCAGACACACACACACACACACACACACACACACACACACACACACACACACACATGCATAACAGATATGCAACAAACATGTAGTTTCACAGATATGAAAGCACAATCAAATACACGTAGACGTACATGAGCCCCAACACACACACACACACACACACACACACACACACACAACCTTGCGTACATATTCAAAGATCGCGGTTTCTCTTTGTGGTGGTTGTACGGGGTGTAGATAGAGAGAGTGGGTGGGTGGAGTGGGTGGCTATTTATAGCTCATCGATGGCCACAGGATAACGGAGAAGGAAGTGGGAGACAGAGGGGTGATATCCACCTTCATTTAACTCGGGTGCTGAAGGAGTCAGCGGTCAGATTTCCCCCTGACATCACTGTGTCCCAGCACCACACCATACCACCAGACATCCCTCAAGCAGACATCACTGACAGATGATCTGTCGCTGGCGACCACAGGTCTGTATAACAGGCAGGCAGACTAGAGTTGAATCTGAAACTTCCGATGCAACGTGTTTATTGTTTTTTCTCACTTTTTCTTTTAAGCCGACGAAACATCTTCTGTTTTCCGATCAGGGAACGAACCATGATGCACTGAAATGCGCATCTAGGGGAAAAGCAAAACAAAGAAGCTTTCCAAAACTTCAATTTGCAAAGGATTAAAAACTGCGCCTCAAGAATCGATTTGAAAAAAGAAGCAGAGCATGCAAGTATCAGCTTTTGAAAGAACTGCACTGGCTGTCTATTTAATTTCAACTTGGAAACAAAGCTGCAGCTCTTGCCTATCGCTATTTTGATGGTGTTTTGATCGGTCGCTCCTGCCCTTCCTGTCCGCTTCATTTCAGCTGTACGCACCACCGCACTTCTCGTTCTGTACATTGTTCCAGTGAAAAACTCTTGACACAGCCAGCACTTCAAACTGAAGACAGACCGGAGACGTGGGCCTGCTTTCACTGCACCAATAATTTGGAACTCACTTTCTATCTAGTCTGGACAACTCTTAATGAATTTTAATTTCGTCTCAGTTAAGACTTTTATTTTGCCCTGCATCCGGTTTATAATGTCATAGGTTGTGTGCCTCTGTGTGTGTGTGTGTGTGTGTGTGTGTGTGTGTGTGTGTGTGTGTGTGTGTGTGTGTGTGTGTGTAGATACGTGAAATTTAATAAGTTATCATATCCGGGTCATTTTATGCTGGCAGCAAACGGTCCGAGGCAAACAAATAAATGATTAATGAAATGAAATGAAATACAATAAAATAAAATAAAAATCGTGTATCAGAACAATCGCCAGTTGTAATCTTGGCCCGGTGCAAATTACAAGCCGATAATCATGCCGAGCTTTCGGTGTGGCGGACAGACGGCGTGGCGAGAAAGTAAGTGTGTGGCCTGTTCGATCACCACCCTCACTTGGCGTGTTGCGGCTATATCACATCAGCGTTGGATTGATGTTGGTGTTTCATGCCTGTTTGGGGGTGTTCCTACATTTTGTATGTGACTGACTGTCCCTGATATCTTGCTTGCGAGTCCGATGTTTGATGCGGAGTATCGTGGTGGCAGTCCTATTGTGTGAAGGCTTTTCTGCAGAGATCTGCTCATAATTCTGATCCTTTTCGTTGCAGACCACGTGAATGTCTTGAAGCCTTTCACGGCTGTCTGTGAGTGGAAATATATCATTGTGAAATATTCTATCATTGTCAAATAATCTATCCTGTGGAACAGGCAATTACTGATTTTCTTTACAAGCATGGATTAAGTTGCTTAATATTTTCTAATGCGATTGGTTATTGCCCCTCCCCCCTTCTTTGTTTTTTTCGTTAAATAACGTAGGGGAGAGTCTCCTAATTTGGACCACTTTTTTGAATAGTGCAATATCTCAAAGACAAAAGCATAGATTTCAGTCCAGATGGTTCCTGATTATTGTTATGAGTACTGACAACCAAACCACAGCCAATCTAAACAATAACTCTTCAAACTTTAACAAAAACTTAGAAAAAAAAACAAAAACCGCAAGTGGTCCATATTTGGGGACTTGGTACCAAATATGGACCAGCATGGCTTCTAATATGGACCAGGTCTTAATATGCATGAAATGAGAATATGTGCAAAAGAAACCATCTGAAAATGCATTCTCCAGTTTTAAAACGGGATAGCCTAAATACTTTTAAAGAAATATGCCAAAATTAAACATGTTCACACGCATATTAGCATTTCTGCACATGCACTTGTGCGCGTGGACTCACACACACACACACACACACACACACACACACACACACACACACACACACACATATCTTTAAAAAAAAGTTTTAGCAACAATTTCTCCAAATTATGGTGACAGTAGTCAGTAAGATGAATATAATTATAAGCAAACTTGACCAAAGTGTTTTTTGTTGTTGTTGTTGTTTTGAAGCTGCAGTAGCCTAACTCACACACACACACACACACACACACACACACACACACGCGCGCGCGCGCGCGCACACACACACACTCCCTCTCTCTCTCACACAAGGTCCAGTGGTCTAAAATAACTTAAAATCGTGTGTAGATATAATTGATTTTTTTTTTTTTAAATGCAGTCTCCTCTGGTCCATATTGAAAGACTTTGGTGGTCCATATTAGAGGAAACTGTGCTTACACAAAAACAAGCATTTTAAAGAGGAAGCAGAAACCCCTTCACTTTAACTCTCTCCATACGAACGGCGAAAGAGACGACGTCAACAGCGTTTCATCCCAATTACCATCATCAAATGTTGCAAGTGGAAGGCTCTTATACTGAAGAGGTGAATGTTGACAAAGAATACCACAATTCTGACGACGGAAGCTAAAGATTGGGTCATTCAGACACCCACTGGACATCCGAGGGGTCTGTGTAGAGGAGAAGAGAGGACTGGCCGTACTGAGTGAGTTAAAGAGGAAACAGAAACCCCTTCACTTTAACTCATGCAGTATGAGGAGGGACAGGCATGTGACCATTTATCACGCTATAGCTTAAATGCAATATTATCAAAAAGATACTTCAGTAGAAAAAAAATGCGCAGACAAACTTTTAAACTGCAAAGCACTGAAACTTTAAAGACTTACCGTTTCCGCACCCTTCGCTTTTCCGCCATTGTGACGTTAGTAAACGAAGCAGGGGAAGCACCTCCTTCTACAGTGTTCAAATTTGTATGACTTAGACAAAACGGTTGTGGTCCAAATTAAGAGACGGTCCATAATCGGCGACCCTCCCCTACAACAGACATTATCTATACATTCGTGTTAGTTTAATATTCTCTTTGTGTATTGCTTTTTTTTTTTTCATTGAACATTTTTTCAGCTTGCGAAGTATACCGAAATTTAATCTTGTGAATTCTACGGTGGCGGACGTCTCTCTCACACACACACACACACACACACACACACACACACACACACACACACAAGCTTGTGTAGCACTTTGAACTTTTACAAAATTATATATGTTTAGCTGATTAGACCAGTGATGCAATTCAGCAGACATGTTGCAAAATACAATTCGGACATTCAACTACACGAACAATTTCATCGTTTATTCCGATACAACTTACACTGACTGTGCGCTGTTTTGAAGAATTGGAGCCAGACGGTCAAATCCACGGGACACAATTAGCCAATGTGAATGAGGACTTCGTGCGCATGCGCATCTTATGAATGTTCATCAGACGACAGCAGTTAACACTTCGGTAAGAAAGTGGTTGGAATCAGTATGCTTGAAGATCGATATCTGACAAGATTTGGTGTACTTGAGTGAAGGAAGGTTACATTCACTAGATTAAAGTGTTCTTGGGTCACGCAAATTGACGTTATTAACAGTGGCGTAAGCGTTAACGCTGCACTTGTCGACAAGCACTTGAGTGAAAGTAATGGGGTTGTCTTGCCTTGAAAAACAACAGATAAGGGCTTAAAAAAACAGAAGAAGAAAAAAAAAGGAATCACACCACAACCATTGCGAAAGGCACACAGACTTTGTGACTTCCTAGTTATATATCATGTAAGCCGTGTCAGTATGGTCTCTCTCTCTTGATATATTAAGAAACAGGTATACCTATGTTTATGATGTGCGTGTATATTTTATGTAGGCCTCTATATCTATACTTTTTCGTCATGAATACATGTATTATGATTATGCACATTTTATATGTATGTATTTTAGTGCGTCCGAATGTCATGTCTGTACTTTTGCAACCCTTTGTTATTCATGTGTGAACGATCATGCGTGTGTGTGGGTGTGGGTGTGTACGTTCTCGTGGTTTTGTACAATTGTCCAGGGAGGCAGCTGGTGGGTCATTTTGCCTCAGGAAGGAAGGTGGGGGAGTGGGGGTGGGGGCTGAGTTGGGGCGCGGAAGCAGCAATCAGCCCACAGCGTTGAAAGTAAAATACTGACTGTACTATAAGCCTTGGGTTTATCAACTCGGTGTCATCGTTTAATCACAGCCGTCCTCGTCATTAAAATCGTTGCTGTTGCAGTTGATGCTTTTCTTTCATCGTCTTCTGCTTGATTCGATGCTACTGTTAGTTTCAAAATATCGTTTGTTATACGATCGCGGCTAAGAAAGATATATGTTTGCACATCATTTTATACTTACACAGTTATGGTCATCCGTATTGGTTCTGTGCGTTTCAGATGCGCTAAGTATCAAGAACGGTCGAGATGACGTCATCAAGTGATATCACCCTTCTGCTGACGTCAGACGGCAAAGATTGGGGGAAATACCTATCGGACAGACTGAGCGGGTTTCCCCAAGTCTCACACGCCTCTCTAGACCTCAGTGACCCTCAGCGGGAAAACCCGGCAGAGCTGAAGTCAGCGTGCAGACGATCTGCCGTTGTGCTTTTATTGGCTACCCAGGGTCTGCTGAACTACATGCAAAAAAGGTCAGGTTATTTCGTCCCGGCCTTGCGGGAACTCTCTTCCACCGCCTCTGTCGTCGTCCTGTTACTGCTGGACAGAAAATACCTGGATGACGTAACGCACAGGTACGGGTACATCACGGGCGGGTGGAGGTACACTGTCGCGGGCGACACTCCTGTGGAAGTGCAGCAGAAGATCGCGGAAGTGCTGGACATTGTGGATCAGAACCGACAGGCCAGGAGTGAGAGAACTCTGTCGTCTTCCTCACGTACATCGTCAAAATTACCTGTGCAGTTCTTCCCGTCCACAGTGTATGAGGTAAACTGTGACTGTTCATTCTATCACTTCCATCACTCTCTCTAAATCTGTCTCTGTTTCTGTCTTGTCTTATCTGTCTGTCTGTCTGTCTCTCTGATATTATGACCGCGTATTTCTTGTTTTTGCTGTATGATCATGACGGACAGTGGCCTACGTATGAATGAATTATCCGTATCCCCCCCCCCCTCTCTCTCTCTCTCTCTCCCTCTCTTTCAGTTTAAGGCCCCTGTTCAGCAGTTCCTCCTATTAATTTTACTGAAAAATGTTCATCGTTGATGATTTTGACAAAGTGGCGTTTGCATGCAGTGCATTGTAACATATTACACTTAATGTGCTGTGTTGAGGATTTTTTATGGATTGTTTTGTTCGTTATATTCCACTGCATCCATTTGTTTTGTACTTATGAGCATTGTGTCGATATCTTCTTTCAGTGTTGTTAGATAACCCGCATGAAGTGATGAATGTTGATTCGCACACGCCCTTCGGGACGAGGATGGTAGGAGACGTTCCTTCACTATTCAGTGACCTCAGACCGAATGTGTGGGTTGCAGAGAAACACGAAGGTCGCTATGGTGTTCAAGGAAGACGTGCAAGGGGAGGTTACTCTCAAGCTGGAGCAGACAGACCAACCACTGATAGCCAGTCGGGAGACTACCACAGTCTTTACCTTTACTGCGCCGCGTAAGGGACTTCCCGACCTCTCTTTTATTAACACACACAAGGGCGCGCGCGCACACACACATACAGACAGACAGACAGAGACACACAGACACAGACAAACAGACACACACACACACACACACACACACACACACACACACACAGAAGGTCATACTGAAGGAAGAGAATGGGTTTTGTGAGGTTCCTTTTTTGTGTGGCGATTCAACTGCAGGAATACGGAGAGAGAGACAGACAGACAGCAAAAGGGAAAGAGACAGAGAGATAACATTATATCACCTTTTATTTACTTCCTTTTTTTTCTTCTAAATTCACATGGATTGTAGAGGTGATAATAGTTACATTAACAATGATTATGATCATGATCATGCTGATTACAACGATGATGACATTGGTTACAATGACAGTGATGATGATTACAATGATGGCGGTGATGATTACAAAATGATGGTGATGATAATTACAATAGTAGTAATAATGATTACAATGACGGTGTTGATGATTACAGAATGACGGTGATAATGATTACAATGACGGTGATGATGATTACAATAGCGGCGATGATGATTACAATGATGGTGATAATGATTACAATGACGGTGTTGATGATTACAGTGGCAGCGACGATGATCACAGTGATGGTGATAATGATTGCAAAGACGGCGATGATGATTACAGTGACAGCGACGGTGATCACAATGACATGATAGTGAAGTCTAGGTGGTAAAGGTTCCAGAGAAGAGTTCCCGAACCAGCACGTGCCCCTCGTTCCCCTCACTGTGCAGAGAAGCCTTCGGGGAAGTACTATGTGACCGTCCTCGTGGACAACAGGCGGCAGCGGGGTCGGCCCGAGCTGACCTTCCGGGGCACGGAGGTGGCGTCGCTCACCAGCCCCCGCTACCTGGCCGAAGCCCTGTGCCTTCCTAATGTGCAGGACCTGGACCTCCGCCTCAGGGACCTCTTCAACGACAGCGTGCCGGCCGACCAGGGTCTGGAGGTCCTCTTCCGTCACCTGCCGGACCTCGATCCGGCTGGTCAGTGTGGGCACGATACGGACGCTGACTGGTGATAGTTATTATGATGATAGTGGATTCTTGTGGTGCCCTTGACGGGCGCAATAGCCGAGTGGTTAAAGCGTTGGACTTTCAATTTGAGGGTCTCTGGTTTCGAATCTCGGTAACGGCACGTGGTGGGTATAAAGGGTGGAGTTTTTTTTCGATCTCCCAGGTCAGCATAATGTGCAGACCTGCTTGTGCCTGAACCCCCTTCGTGCGCACACACACAAACACACACACAAACGCACAAACACACACACACACACACACACACACACACACACACACACTTATCCATACGTTTTTCGTATGATTATAAGTGTACAGTACATTTATTGATGCATGAATGGTGGTTATCCATGCAAATTATTCCACGTGAGCTCGACTTTCCTTTACGTCATTGATGACTCCCTTGACCTTTTTGAATCATTTCATTCATTGGAGTCATTGATTCTTTCATTGATTGATTCATTGATTAAGTCATGCATTGATTCATTGATTGATTGATTCATTGATTCAGTCATGCATTCATTCATTCATTTCCTCTCTTTCCACGCCTTTCACAGACCGACACAAGAACGCAGACACGCAATACCCAACCCTGCTTCACTACGCAGCTGCCTTTGGTCTGTCCGAGTTCTGTGCCGCCCTCTTGGATTGCCCGGGGAGTTACAGAGCTTTCTCCATCCGTAACTGTGACGGGCTGGACCCCGCTGAACTGGCCGCTGAAAATGGGTTCGATGAACTGGAGGACTACATCCTCGACTTCATGGTGAGGGAGAGATGTCCACAGATTGTTTGTTTGTTGGCGGTGTGTGTGTGTGTGTGTGTGTGTGTGTGTGTGTGTGTGTGTGTGTGTGTGTGTGTGTGTGTGTGTGTGTGACCAGACTGTGACAATCTAAAAATAGTTGAGGATGTGAACATCTGGAGGGAAATAATCCATTCACATGCGGTGAACGGAAAACAGTCGATCAGTTCGAACAAACAGAAAGAAAACAATAAAAACGAACGAATAAAAACACGCCGGAAACAGTGGCCGCAGGGATGATAAACCGACTCTGCTTACAAGGAGAAGAAGAAAACACACACACACACACACACACACACACACACACACACACACACACACACGAATTATTTCTTTGTTTCTGTCGAGACAAAGTGCCCATGGTTTACCGGGTACGTCTTGGTGGATTCTTATACTGATATGAAAGAACTAAAATGTTAGTTTTGGATATAGTTGCTCGTGAATTTATTTATTTATTTAGGTTTTAAATCCAGAAGTTCATGGAAAGGGAATAAAGAGAAAGGTGTGATACATAGATAGATAGGTGTGTGCGTACGTGTATGTGTGTGTGTGCGCGCGCGCGCGCGTGCGTGCGTGATATATATATATATATATATATATATATATGCGTGTGTGTGTGTGTGTGTGTGTGTGTGTGTGTGTGTTACAGGAGATACAGGTGGCAGCCAGTGACGCCGAGCCGCACTACATGAAAATGGATATCAGCGACAGTCATACTCGTGAGACGGGTGAGAAGAACCCCTTCCTTTTTCGTTCCCTCCACCCTGTTTGCTGTTTTCCTTCCTCGGCTGTAAAACTGATTCACTGTCCTCTGTCGTTCTTTTATTTGTTTCACGAAATTCGATTTTGTGTTTGTTTGATTTCGGGTTGTTGTTTTGGTTGTTTCTTTGTGTGTGTGTGTGTGTGTGTGTGTGTGTGTGTGTGTGTGTGTGTGTGTGTGTGTGTGTGTGTGTGTGTGTGTGTGTGTGTGTGTGCTTATTAAATGTTTATTTCGTGGAATGTTGTGGCGTGGTGGTCAGCATTCATTATGACCATAATGTTGCGTGTGTCATAGACCCTGAAACTTAAAGAGTACCTGTGTGTGTATCTCTCTTTCTTTCTCTCACTATCCTCTTCTGACCTGTCTTTTTTATGCACATGCTGGATGTATGGCTCACGCCCTAAGAAAACCTCTACGAGAACCCGATAGTTCCATGGCTCAGGGAAGCAACCGCTCGGTCCCCGACAAGTCCACGTCAGCAAGGCCCAGCCTTGCCACCCAGACCTGAGCCACGTGTCACCTCCTCCTCCACCACCCCCTCCAGCCTCTCCAGCCCCAGCCCGGCCCTGCCACCCAGACCTGAACCATGTGTCACCTCCTCCTCCACCACCCCCTCCAGCCTCTCCAGCCGCAGCCCGGCCCTGCCACCCAGACCTGAACCACGTGTCACCTCCTCCTCCACCACCCCATCCAGCCCTTCCTCAGAGTACTGGACAATCGCATCAGCCACCAGCATCGCTCGACGGCCACCAATTTCACCACCACCACCTCACAGTAAGAAACTGGTGTCTCCTTGTATAAGTGGGAATCATTGATGGAAAGACTGAACACGCGCACGCTCGTACACATGTACGCACATGGCTGCACACGAAGTAATCGCACTGCACACACACACACACACACACACACACACACACACACACACACACACACACACACACACACATATATATATATATATATATATATATATATATATATATATATATATATATAATAATATACACGAGAGTGCACTCAAGCACGCACGCGCGCATTCACACGTTCACATACATGCACACACGTACTTTAACACACACACACACATCATGATTATATATATATATTTATTTATTTATATACGCACACACAGAGTAAATGTAACAAAGATGTAACTACATATAATAAGTACATATAACAGGTCATGTGATAGATATCTTCACACTTAAACATCAACAGTGTTACTAAACATAGCCTCATTTCAAACCAAACAAAAAATAAATGCACGGAATGAAATGAAAAAAACAACAACAACAAAACAAACAAGGAAGGAAACAATAACAAAAATAATGATGTAATAATGCGCTGTATTAGAACTCCTTACATACAAGTCAAAGTAAAAAAAACACACAAAAAAACAACAACAAACAAACCGCACAAACAACAGTGATAGTAAACAAAAATTCAAAGGAAATAGAAGAATAAATGTATAGACGACAAAAGCAAACAACTAAAATGATACATCAGTGTGTTACAAATCGTGTAAACCTCGTGGCACCAATGCTGAATCGGTGAGGGTCGGGGTTCGAGTACTGTTTCAGCATGGTGACGTGCCCTTGGGGGAGGCACTCTTTTTTCCGATTTTCCTCACGCCATGGGTACATGACTGCGGTCAGGGACGGCGGGACTGGGCCCTGCCCTCCTGCACCAAGCCCTGAACTGAGTGGATGTGAATTCAGTGCCCCGATAGCTATAAAGGATTGCTCCTCTTCTTCTCATTCATATCATCATCATTATCTTCTTCTTCTTCCTCCTGCTCCTCCTCCTGCTCTTGTTATCATCATCTTCTTCTTCTTCTGCTTCTTCTTTTTCTTTAACTCCGAGAAGAGCCACTTGAGAGTCCACCAGATTCCTCCAGTCTTGTCGATTGTGTCAAAAAAGCCTGGGTCTCTGTAGACAGTGTGTAAAGGACAAATGGACTGTTAGCCATAACCAGACGTGTGATAGTGTGTAAAGGACAAAGGGACTGTTAGCCATAACCAGACGTGTGATATTGTGTAAAGGACAAATGGACTGTTAGCCATAACCAGACGTGTGATAGTGTGTAAAGGACAAAGGGACTGTTAGCCATAACCAGACGTGTGATAGTGTGTAAAGGACAAAGGGACTTTCAGCCTTTACCAGACGTGTGACAGTTTGTAAAGGACAAAGGGACTTTCAGCCTTTACCAGACGTGTGATAGTGTGTAAAGGACAAAGGGACTTTCAGCCTTTACCAGACGTGTGACAGTTTGTAAAGGACAAAGGGACTTTCAGCCTTTACCAGACGTGTGATAGTGTGTAAAGGACAAAGGGACTTTCAGCCTCTACCAGACGTGTGATAGTGTGTAAAGGACAAAGGGACTTTCAGCCTTTACCAGACGTGTGACAGTTTGTAAAGGACAAAGGGACTTTCAGCCTTTACCAGACGTGTGATAGTGTGTAAAGGACAAAGGGACTTTCAGCCTCTACCAGACGTGTGATAGTGTGTAAAGGACAAAGGGACTTTCAGCCTTTACCAGACGTGTGATAGTGTGTAAAGGACAAAGGGACTTTCAGCCTTAATTAACCAGACGTGTGATAGTTTGTAAATGACAGAGGGACTTTCAGCCTTAATTAACCAGACGTGTGATAGTGTGTAAAGGACAAAGGGACTTTCAGCCTTAATTAACCAGACGTATGACAGTTTGTAAAGGACAAAGGGACTTTCAGCCTTAATTAACCAGACGTGTGATAGTGTGTAAAGGACAAAGGGACTTTCAGCCTTAATTAACCAGACGTGTGATAGTTTGTAAATGACAGAGGGACTTTCAGCCTTAATTAACCAGACGTGTGACAGTTTGTAAAGGACAAAGGGACTTTCAGCCTTAATTAACCAGACATGTGACAGTTTGTAAAGGACAAAGGGACTTTCAGCCTTAATTAACCAGACGTGTGATAGTGTGTAAAGGACAAAGGGACTTTCAGCCTTAATTAACCAGACGTGTGACAGTTTGTAAAGGACAAAGGGACTTTCAGCCTTAATTAACCAGACGTGTGACAGTTTGTAAACGGCAGAGGGACTTTTAGCCTCAATTAACCAGACCTGTTGTGTGTGTGTGTCAGGCGGGGTGTTGCCCAGGTCAGTCAGTATGGCCGGTGGGGCGACAGTGCAGGAGGCAGGTCGTCAGCACCAGCAGCACAAAGCCGCCAGTCTGCCCAGGAAAGTCAGCCTGGACTCCTCCGTTTTCACCGACATGGACAGCACTCAGCGGGGTGAGGGTGCCCCGGGGAGGGGGAGGGGGAGGGGGAGTGGCGGGGGTCTGGAAGGTGTTGCTATTCTCTATCTTTTCTGCTTTGTGTGTGTGTGGGGGGCTGGGGTAGGGGGTAGGGTGTGTGTGTTTGTGTGTGTGTGTGTGTGTTTGTGCGTGTCTTTGTGTTTGTGTGTGTGTATTTGTGTGTGTGTGTGTTTGTGCGTGTCTTTGTGTGTGTGTGTGTGTGTGTGTGTGTGTGTGTGTGTGTGTGTGTGTGTGTGTGTGTGTGTGTGTGTGTGTGTGTGTGTGTGTGTGTGTGTGTGTGTGTCTTTGTGCGTGTCTTTGTGTTTTGTGTGTGTGTGTGTGTGTGTGTGTGTGTGGTGTTATTCGAACAGACTGATAGATAGACACGCCCACGCATGCACGCGTTCGCATACACACACACACACACACACACACACACACACACACACACACACACACACACACACACACACAACACAACACAACACAACACACATTTTATTTTTCTGTGCCTGTGATCACAACTGATGCTGACTGAGTGTGTTGTCATTCTCTCCAACAGCCCCAGCGGCAGAGCTGCCTGAAGGCGCCCTGGGTTCCCGCAGTCAGAGCGAGCTGATCGGGGTGCAGGAGCTGGTGAAGAGCCAGGAAATCAACCAGAACGAGGCCCACATGCTCTTCAAGGGCTGGCAGCAGCGGTACGGCAGAAGCACCGCCGCCAGCTTCAAGGACAGGCAGGTGGGTCACCACTAGCCAAGTGTGACAGTTTAGTCGTGTCCGACTATGACCATCAGAACAGCAGAGGAGGCAACTGCTGTTCCGACTACTGGGCTAGAATTTGATTATAGTGGAGACTGTCTTGCACAAGTTACATCCCCACTCTCTCGGCCAGGAGGGTTTTAACAGTCGGCGTTGGAATGGTTCCCAAAGGCCAACTAGCCCCCATGTCTGCAGCACTAAGTGCCAGTGCAATTTTGCCTCCAAGTTTGAAAGTCGCCGTCTTTCACAAAAGACTTAGCTGTACAGCTGTAAATGATTTCCCATTGCAATGGAGAAACTATTGATAATACAGCTCTCACTTTGCTGTTGGCCCAACTGTAAACTAACGTCAATCTGTGATATAAGCTGAGTGTTGGGCCTGACGACTTACCAAGGCCTCAGCCATAAACTACATGACCTTAAAGGCCTCAGGACAGGTAGGTGAGTCACGACTCACCAAGACCTCAGCTATAAACTACATGACCTCAGGACAGGTAGGTGAGTCACGACTCACCAAGACCTCAGCTATAAACTACATGACCTCAGGACAGGTAGGTGAGTCACGACTCACCAAGACCTCAGCTATAAACTACATGACCTCAGACAGGTAGTGTGAGTCACGACTCACTCAGACCTCAGCTATAAACTACATGACCTCAGGACAGGTAGGTGAGTCACGACTCACCAAGACCTCAGCTATAAATCGTATGACCTCAGGACAGGTAGGTGAGTCACGACTCACCAAGACCTCAGCTATAAACTACATGACCTCAGGACAGGTAGGTGAGTCACGACTAACCCAGACCTCAGCTATAAACTACATGACAGGACAGGTAGGTGAGTCACATCTTACCAAGACCTCAGCTATAAACTACATAACCTTAAAGCCCTCAGGACAGGTAGGTGAGTCACGACTCACCAAGACCTCAGCCATAAACAACATGACCTTAAGAGCCTCATCCAATTGGTCGTTTAACTCCCCCCAGTCGGTCAGGACTTCATTGACAACATCCACCCCCGAAAACGGAGGATGGCTGCCTACGTGGATGGTCACACACGTAAA
>NC_134876.1:12717598-12775098 GCF_041734735.1 Babylonia areolata | reverse complement strand
TAATTGTACAAATAAGAAATGTGCAATATGATTATTTGTCATATATGAGGAGGCAGAAATCCATACAACTGCATCATTTTCTTGGATCATGGTTAAGGTCAGTGTCAGCTTTGCAGCTGCAGTAAACATAATGTTTATAAAGATGCTTTCATTCCAAACTGGCATGTATGGTGTAGTGTTTTTCATCCTTGTATCATGACAAAAAGTGTTCATATTAAACATGGTCAGACCAATCATTTTGTGCAAGAGAACTTGATCTTCTGATGGTGGAGGAAGCATATTTCGGAAGAGGAGGAGAGGGGGGAAGGGTTGGTCTTATAACTCTCTAGCCAACAACCCAGAGGTATTCCAGACCAGCACAAAAATAGTCTCCACTGAAGCCAAAACAATCTTTCCATCTGATTTTCTTGTGAATCTCATGTGTGCATTGGTATGCATGTGTCTGTGTGTACATGCACAGAATCACATAGTGTGTGTGTGAAATTCAGTTTTCCTACTCCCTACGTCACTGTCGCTCTTCCAGTGCATATGCTTGCATGTTTGTAAATCTTGCTCAGGTTGCTGAGTACACTGAAACTTTTGTGTCAATTTTCATTTCATTTCAGTTGTTTTTGTTTTTTGTTTGTTTTGTTTTTTACTTTAATCAATACTAAAATAAGACTTTATCACAAAATCCTGTATTAATCCAAAGCCACACCAAAATTTGTTCAAAGGTTTGGAATACAGTTCCAGTGAGGACACATTGCAAAACCCACACCTTGATGAATGCTTTCATGAAAGATTCCACGGCAGATGCAACAAAACAGGGCAGTCCTAGAAACAAAACTAGTTGACACGTGTCATTCTGCAATACACACCAAGCCACCAAAAACATTTCAGACATTTTATTTCTTCCAAGTGATGTGCAGAACCCAACATCAGCTGTCAGCAAGGTGTTCAAACAGAAAACAACAGGGCACATCTGAAGGGGACCAAGGACAAACAAAGGGGAGGGGGGTTCCCACAGGTTTATGTACATGAGCATTTATCATGGACAGACTCGTCCATCAGGTAAGGGTTGTCTCAATGTTAATAAGATACAATTAATATGTAATGAATGACAATTCACTGAACACATCGCCCAACTTGGGAACCAAGAGTGATACCAACTATGTATAATCCAGTTTGCACAATGTTAGAGACACGCAAAGCAGACTACATTCATGCATCTACACATGTGCACACCACACATACACAAACACACTGGAGATATGTGCAAAAAATGCATATCCTTTTCCAATTTAAACTTTGTAATTTGCTCAAGGCTTGCCACAACCCCTCAGCTGCCTGCTAACAGTATACCCCCCTCCCCTGATCCCAAAACAATAACAATGCTGTGTGCATTAAGTACTATGTTTCCTGATATTCTAGCAGGTGATGTGTTTCTTGACTGGGATTCAACCAAAAGGATGGATTCCTGTCAGGATTTTTAACACTCAAGTACAGGACATAATAAACGCTCACCAATTCTCAACATTAAGTGATCTGAACATTACATATTGGGTAAACAACAACAAAAAAACAATCAGTTTGATCACAAATGATGTAAACTCTTCAGAAAACCATCCAGTGATTCAAATCCTTAATCAAAGATGCGTTATTACCAAATCAGAACCACATGAGAAACAGTGATGAAAGCTCGGCCACTGCTCTCAACAATCAACAGAAAACCAGAGTCAGCAGTAGCAGCAGCTGATCTGACCAGGAAAATGTGTGACTATGATTATTGAACCTGAGAAAACATGTTGGTCAGATCTACTTGGCATGTCGACTGTGTATTAAAAAAAAATCCTGAAAAGAAAGATAATAATTAAAAAGATTATAAAAGAATGAAACTTGCATCCTTTTAAGTGAAAATGGACGCAATGTGGTTAACAAGAAAACAATCTTTTCTGTACACAAAAATCCTCAAAAATGAGATTTTCTTCCAGCTGTAAAATGAAGTTTAAAAAACAAAACAAAACTGCCACTGTCATTAAACACTGGCCTCTTGGGGTGGGAGTGGGGGCCAGATGCCCAAGCACATATGCGATACTACGACATTCCTTCCATCCACCATCTCCTATCGCTCTTACACACAAAACACTCTGAATCAACATACATACATGTTTGTATGTTTACATGCATCCATTACCCCACTTACACCTGCACACACAATGGAAATGAAAACAAAGGAAATCTCATGAAAAACACACATCCTTACATGACACCAACTCATTCCCTTCTGCACAGATTCAGAACCAGCACACATACACAGCAGTGTACATTCACATACATACACTGTCTCACCTACCACACACAGTATTTAACCAGTCTGCAATCAGCCCTCATGTTTCTTACACATGCATCCCTATTTTCTAAAACTTAGCATGAGGCAAGATCCTTAAAAGTGGCTACTAACAATCAAATGACTGGCAACCGGTTTGAACCTTTTTTTGTTCAAGAGACATCAAACAGGGAAAATCTGACTTGGAAACTTTCAAGATTTTTATCATTTTATCTTTTAATCAAGGAGCAAAACAAACACAGTGTGAGGGCATAAAACAAAAGGTGGTTTCAGAAAACCACAACAAAAGCCTGTGTTTTGCCGCCGTATAATTATACCACGGGCCAGCAGACATGGGATCAATCACATCCAAGTTCAGTTTTATGCCAGAGAAGCCATCAAGAACCAGGGATGTGAAATGCCTGCCTGCCTAACATCTGTGTGATGTGCACAGCACCACCCCTCATTCTTTAGGCGACAAAAAGTCAAATGAAACACAAAAATGCAAATAGAAATGATAACTTTCGTGTCACAACATTCTCTTCTGCCTCTTTATCTCTGAAAAAAAGTGACAATATTTCTCTATTCTAAGGCTCCCTTATTTCAGTCAGTATTCAGTATCACCACCAAGACGCATCAGAATTTATCCTTGTATGTACAGGCCTGACACAGGCAATGGTTTTAAATGGTGGTTTGTTTGGTTTTTTGGGTTGTTTTTTTTTGTCAGAATGTCTATCTTTAGATATAAATGTATATATACAAATATTTTTTTACAATGTAACTGAAGATGGATTGTCAAACAATACTGAAATGTTATTTCACACATAAACAATAAATACATTATTTAAAATTATCTTCAACGTTTGATGTATGCAAACTGGGTAAAGTTAAAAAACCAAAATGGGAAAAAACAAACTCATGTTCTGAAATCAGACTCTTTGTATCAGGCAATCTGTTCAGAAAATTACAATTATTTACTGGATTGCAAAATACTAACCAAGGAATCTTTTTTTTTCTCTGGCCGCTAGATTGCATATGTTATATAGGGAAAGTAACTATTAGTGACTCATTGGGAAGAACCTGACTTGAAATAAACAGGCATGGAATGAAGAGGAAGATGATAGAAAAACGCCAGTGATTTTGTCCCAATACCTGACTGAGCTGCTCCACAGCAGTGTTTTTTCCCTGGTTATTGTCCTTCCCCTAGACACTCCGCTTTGAACGACTGTCCTTTGGGTCATTTTCTAGACATCTGATACAGTGCCTAAAGATGTCTAAGATTCAAGATCGAGGTAGGCAAGTCTGGAAGCAGTTTGAGCATTCTTAAGTACTAACATTGACCTGCATTTCACAAACAGTGCAATTCCCTAGTAATCAACATGTGCTGAGAACACGATTTTGTATATTGTGTATAAAAAACAAAATGCAACTTTTTTTTCTGATTGTTGCCTGTGCAGAAATGCTGAAGACAAGTCCTATATCATCCATCATTGATGTGACTAGTGGGTCATCATGGACACAGCTGATTCTCGTGTACCATCCATCACCAAAGCAACATACACAGAAACACATCATAATTGACATCAGCAAACTGATAACAGATCACTTCAGGTATTAACCAGTCCTCCTTAACTGTACAAAACTTCTTATAAAAAAAAAAGAGACAAAACAAAAAAACAAAAAAAAAAAAAAAAAAAAAAAGAAAAAAAGAGCTAAAAAAAAACATCAGCAAGAAAATAAAACATACTTTCAAAAAATTCAACAGGATTAAAAAAAAAAACACATAAAAAAGATAAAAAGCCAACAGAGGTTCGGAAAATCCAACTGTCATGAAAGTGAACAGCAGATGTTTGACAAAGCAATCTATAAAGTAAGCAAGTAACATGATTCATAAGTAACATGACTGATATACAGCAGGATGTACCTGTCAGAACAGAAACAAGACTTGTGGTACCAAGTTAACATGTTCAATCATAACTGCTCATGAACAATGCAGCATCGTTCTTCTGTTGCCACCACTCCACACTCCACACAACCACCAGGAACAAGACAAAGGCACATACAGGAAAGAGAATCAGCCTGGAGTGGTATGCAGCCAACAGGAGGAACCAGGTGTACACAGTATGTTCCAACACACCTTCCTGTCACACTGGCACCACACACGTGTACCCATCACTCTGCTCAGTCTCTCGGCTTTTGCCAGGTGCTGTCTGTGTAACAGTCAGGACTCAGTGATGCAGACACCAGCAGAGATAGTTACAACTAAATTCCTGATCAAGTAAATATGTACTGTTGGCATAGTAAAGCATTCAGGACTGGCATTCCTGGTACGGTAGATTAATTGCATTAAAGTGTTTGCAGCAGTGCAGTATTACAGAAGCAGAAAAGCATTGCTATATAAAAAGGATTCATATAATTATATATATTAAGCTCTTTATCATATTTACATGTACACACACACACACACACACACACAAACACACACACACAGCAGAAAGCCACTTGCCACCCCAAGTTCCTTTGGAAGAATGTGTGACTGAGTAGGAACCAGTCTGTGGAAACAAGTGAAAATGCATCCAGATCTGTACAACATTATATTACCACAGTACTGTGAAGAAATTCATTATCTAAAGTGATCAGGCAGATTCTTTTCAGGTGCTAAGCAGTAACGCTAAAAGGCGGAAACCTAAACAATGATTCTTAATGCATAACAAAATGCAAAGGATGTTTGAGATAATGCATGTTTGAAAAAAGGTATTTTTGACATTTTTATCTGCATATTCTTCCACAATACATGCTCTCGACACCTGTCACTCTTTTCTTCAAAGCACATACATGTACACTTCCACCCTCACACAGAAATGGATTTTGACAATTGTAAATACACGTAGGACACCTGCCCTACCTTCCATAAATGTAACCATACTGGAAGGGTTTGTCATCAGCTGTGCAGTAAATGAGTATTTGAAAAGACAAGATACACACCCAACCTGTAGCACCTTCAGCTTAACATGAAAAACTAATCTTGTTTAAAAATCAAACACATGTAATGCACATGTACTTTATTTATTTATTTTTTTTTTTTTTGCAAACAAATACTCCTGAACCATGACAAACAGAAGCTGGTCTGTTAATGAAGCACTGACAATCAGCATGTAATCTGTTTTGTGTCTGGTGAAATCATCATTAAGAAAGAATACAGAACAAAAAAAAGAAGAAAGAAATCCCACCAAGCTAATCACAAGAACAAAATCCCCTTAAAGCTCACAGACAAGTGCCTCCTACTGATGCCTTGAAAAAGAGATCAAGCTGATTACTGGTATATGTATATAATTATGTTCAGCCAGTTTGGTTGAAATGACTCTTTCTTGTAATATGAACTCCCATTCACTGTCAACAGAACATCACCAGACATTCTGGTAATGACTTCTTTTACTTCAAATCATTTCCAGTCCCTAGAAATTAAACACTGCACAAATGAATGGCAAAGTATAAAGAAAAAAAAAAGAAGAAAAAAAAAGAAGAAGAAGCAAAAGAGCTGTAGGTATTATGAGGACACGACCATGATTGTCTATCAAAATTGGTGAACTACAATAAATATATTTGTGTTTCATGTATTCTATTTGGCAGTTGCTAAGCTCTGTATTTCAAGAATTTGGTCCAGATCAGTCAAAATGACAAAGCATTACATTCTGATCTTTGAGAATGTGGTCCACATCAGAGTAGAATCAAAATGATCAAATGAGAACTTGTTTTGAAGAACTTGGTCCAGGTCAGAAAAATCCAGATGTTTTTAAGTGTGTGTCAAATAGTATTTGTTCACTCTTGGGAGGCCATACAATGAGAGATGTTATTCCAAAATGTGGAAGTTCTTTCATTACCATACAACTCTAAACCAGCAGTTCTGCAAGAAATGTCGCAATGAGTAAAATGAATCAAAATGACTGTCTGCAGATAAATGCCTGAGAACTTTGGTCAAGAGTCACTTTACCCTGATATAAATGGCTTCACAGGTCAGCTGGGCCATAAACACACACTGGATTCAGCTTTGCTTTTTGGCAACTCCTTTTGCATTTGTTTGGCTTTGTGTCACCATTTCACTGGTTTCTTGGAAATATACAGAAAGCTTAAAGTTATACTAAAGCCAGTACAATGATCTTGAGACTATGAAAATTAGTCAAACTATTTAAACATGATTTTTTTTCAACATATTTTTCATATATAATGCAGCTATTGTATACTCATTCCAGCTGTTAAACACTGGAACTGAACGTGTAAGAAATCACAATGACCTTCCAACAAGTCAACAGAAAACTAAAATGTGTTAACCACCCTGCTGCACCTGTGTGAGGCAAAGTCAGTGAAATGATTACTGAAAAGTAAGCAGAATTATTGAAGCATTTCTTGTACTGAGATGATTACAAGCCCATGCTCAAGCACATCTTCATATCAACTCTTTCTATTGCAACACTTTTTCAATACATGAAAACTGAAAGTCAGGCTTGATCAGACAAACCTCAGAAGGCTGGCTATGAATGTAGGGATGTGTTTCAGAAAAACTGGATGAAGTTTTAAAAAAACATGAAATATGTCTGTCCACCTCTGTGAAAAGGAACTGGGTAGTAATGCTGTGGAAACTAATCAAATCAATTCAATCTTACTTCCTATATCTGTTGGTGTCCCCTGAAATATTAAAACAATTACACTCAAACCTCACACTTTCAACTGCCCATGCATTGCAAACACACACACACTAACATTATGGTTGATAATCTACATTTTTGTCACAATATTTCAGTTAAGGGGGGGGGGGGGGTCGGGGGGGACTCACATACACTCCTTGTCCAACAGGTTTAATTGAGAAAAAAAAAAAAAAACAAAAAACCCGGCAAAAACAGAATCAATCTTTTAAAATTCATAGATGTACAAAATGCTGTTATGTTCCTTCAGCCATGGTCAAGATTATAAAAAAAATATAGTGCTAAATGAACAAGACCCAAACTAACTACAGCTGACAATGAAGCTTTTCTCCTATGATTAATCACACTACGATTTTGGCACATGCCATCTGGCCAGCCAGACATGCCAACAGTTGCCATTTAATTCAGAATCACAATGTCTGTGGGTTATGGGCTATATCAGAGGGAGGGAGTCAACAGGAAAAAAAAGAGGGATCCATTCCATTTTTAGTCAATTCATGCACAAGCTGAAATAAAGTGTTGAAATGCATGTCCTGACCTTGTCATGTATGTGCAGGAAAAATGCTCAATTCCTTCACATTTCTGATGGAGCTCTGTGCTTTTACAAACTTTCAGTCCTGCCATGAGTCCTCTGTCAATGGTGTCATCAACAAACTGATCCACAGTTGCAACTTTGTTCCAGATTTTGATGAGATTTTCAATCACCCTTGACTGACAGATCATGATACATGCGGAGAATGGGATAAAACCTTTCCAGGGGAGGAATGGCAATTGTACTGTCACTGATCACACAGTGACAATGAACTATCTGTAACGCTGCCACTGTAGCTGCAGTGGTCTCCAGCAAATGAGAACAATGAAGAAGAATCACTTAGGTTTGACACAGTAAGATTGTTTGTTACATGGTGTCCCAAGGACAAAACATCATACCAAAATGGGACCTCAACCCCTGATCTGACATCCAGCACCTGATCCATTTGGCCCAGGTGCCTTCATGATGTGAGCCAAGCTCACCACATCAAGTCAGGTGCTTTTGCTGGCTCTGTACCCATGTGAAAACAAGCAACTGGTTTTTTTCCCTGTGAAACTGTGTTCACTTAGCTGTCTGACACTGATACAGGCTTAAAACTGAAAACTGGTGAAAGCACAACTCCACAGAAATCTAAGAGGCATACTGGATATTCAATATGCTTCCACTAGTTTCGGGAGGACCTAGTCTTAAAACTGATACTTGTGTTGAGCAAGACAATCAATTCACAAAATAAACTTGAATGTATTCAGTAAAAAAAAAGAAGAAAATCATTTAAATAGAAGAAAAAATAGGAATAGACAGTCAATGTTGCACAGTTTCAGTGGGGGAAACAACAGGGAATTGGGTCACGCTTACTGTTTAGCCTTTTCAAATCTGTTCTTGATAGAACCAACATCCAGAATTGGTTTGTCAAAAAACCTGGGTATAAAAGAAGAAAAACAACGCAAACTCTGTATATAAAACAAACAAAATGGTCTGATCTCAACAGTATTTAGATATTTTGAATGAATGGATACAATGTGCTAAGTGTGATATGACTGACACAGACCCCACCCACACCGAAACAAGACAGAAAGAAGACACCTGGGGACCTCTGATCCACTTCTATCAGGCAGTCCCCAGCAGTTAAATAAAGTCATTTTCATGGCACTGAAATGGTCAGTCCATGCCAAACCAATTCCATACTTTTAAATATACATATAGTTTTTTAAGACGTCTCCTGAAACAAATGAAAGAGATTACCCACAGGTGGCAAACACAATCCTCACAGCATGGATGAACACTGTCCAACGTATTCCCATGTGATGTTGGTGTTGTTGAAGATGAAAGTGGTCCTGTAGTTATGACCTGCCTGAGGATGCCGCCACACTGACCGCCCTAACACTGACCACCTGATGACCTGTGGAACTGCCGCTGTCCCCAACACCCCACATCACAGGGACGTCATGGCTGAGGAGACAGTCTGACACCACCCACTCCAACAATGCATTTCTCGCTTCTGTGATGTCGTTTTTCATTGCTGATGCCACAAACACAGCACACACTTTCTTCATTATCATTTCTGCAATGGAGCCACTGTTCAAAACCACTGCTGCAACAAGGTAGGTTCATACTTAGTTGCAGTGATGAAACAATGGTATCTGCTGTTGCCACAATGGAGAAGCAGGTTTTCAGTCTTGACTGCTGTTGTGACAATGAAACGGCACTTTGTTCATAAACCTCTGTTGCCAACTGCATTTTCTTTTCTCTTTTTTTGCATGGGCATTTCAGTGTTTCTATTTTCGGTCACAACAGAATGTGTTTGCTGTTCCCAAAACATAAAGATACAATCACATTTTCTAATAACAATGTGTGCATATATGTGTGCACTGATGTGAAGATATATATCTCAGTGCATGTCTGAGTGTCTCTGTGTGTGCCTAGCACATGTGTGTGTGTGTGTGTGTGTGTGTGTGTGTGCATGAGCATTTGTGTATATTTGTGAATGTAAGACTGTTGTGTCATTATGTATGTATGTACTGCACAACACAAAGTGGACAAGTCACACCTTGATGCCCAGGGTCCTCTGACAGGTGTCAGACCAGATGACTGCACACCTGTGGACACTCCAGTCCTGGGCAGAATCCCCTGGATCACCCCAGGCTCACCACAAAACGCAGTGAAAAACACAGCATCTCCAAATGTTCTGGACCATCCTCATCAGTCTCATCACCAAACAGGCACAAGAAAACAGTCTTCATGAAACAACACATGCTGGGATGGTGTGTTCACCAAGTCTTTTCATCAACTGAACACAAGCGTGTAATGTACTGGAGGAGATTCTCTGGCAAGATTCTCTGGGTTATCCCAAGCCATTCATATCAGCTGAGTAGCAGCCTACTGTCTTGTGAGTCACAGCTCCTGACCATCTGCCATGAACAGTCTTCACAGAACTACACAGGAACTCTAAGTGACATCTGAGTGTGCTGCCATTCCCAGCAAAGCAAATGTTAGTTGCTGAAGAGATATTTCACAAAGAGGCCAGAACCGCCACTAAAAGCATTTCCACACGTTACTGTAGCAGGCAGTGGGCAGCCAGTGAGAAGCCAGTGCCCAGACCTATGACACAGGGCCATGTGGAGACACAGCGTACTGTCCCTGCACCTCACAGCGCAGTGTGAGCACAAACACAAGTCACCTATCACAGCCAAGGGGTGTGCCCCTGCAGACAGCAGCACTGTGATCCCCCTCCATCAGGCAGATCTCTGTGTGAAGACCAGAGCACATGCTGATCCCGGCGCTGTGTGACAGTGTAGGACAAGCAGCACGTCAGGCCGCGTTACGTCAAACAGCTGACACCTGCTCCTCTTCCCCGTCTGAAACAACACCACAAATCACCTTACTGCTCAGGTACAAAGTTGTTACATCACTGCATTCCTTCTGGAAAGGTTAGTCAAACACTCTCTGCCTTGTAACAGAAGCAGCAACTATGTTAACACAAGCAACAAATGACAACGCTTCATAAAATTCAAACAAGTCTAGCTATACTCTGTCTAAATGTACAACAGGTGCGCTGAACAGAGTTATGTGTTACTGGCAACAATCATCTGACACTTAACACACTTTTTACCTACATCACTCTGAGAAAGGTTTCCAAAGAAACGTAATGGGGAAGGGACAGGTGGAGGAAGACTGAGGTTTGGTTGACTCACTAATAAGTTAAAATACACACAGCAGATTAGTAGTGCACATCAAAACAGCACTATGAGTTGGTCAACAGTCAGACGAGCAAAGATCTGCTTTGTGCAGAGGTCAGCAAAGTGTTAAGATGATTTAATGACACTGGAATATCAACGTGAATGGAGGTAGGCTGAGAAGAAGAAAAACAAAAACAAACAAGAGAGGCAAGGCCTTCAAGACTCACTTGTGATACACTTAAAAAAAAAATCCAAGCTTTTTATATTTTTTATTTTTATAATTTCAAAATGTAATGTTTAAGATGAGAAAGATCAGTTTAAAGCAAATTAAGTCCCCTAGCATTACAGAGTAATTTCCCTTTTTTACTATCTGCACCAAAACGTTTGCAAAATAAATAAAACTTCCATGCTTAGCAAAAGAAGTTCCTGTTTGAACAAAAAATGATAATAATGACTGCTCTAGCTGTTGGGTCAGAATATCAGATCAAAGTGCCAAGTTTAGAGAATACAAAAAATATAAATATAACAGTAAATGCAGTTTGCATATAATTAGGCTTCCTTTTTTATTTTTTTGTGCCCATCCCAGAGGTGCAATATTGTTTTAAATAAGATGACTGGAAAGAACTGAATTTTTTCTATTTTTATGCCAAATTTGGTGTCAACTGACAAAGTATTTGCAGAGAAAATGTCAATGTTAAAGTTTACCACGGACACACAGACACACACACACACACACAGACAACCGAACACTGGGTTAAAACATAGACTCACTTTGTTTACACAAGTGAGTCAAAAAACACATTGGTGGTTCAAGATTCCAAAGATCTCAGACAGTACATGGATGATGTTTCCTGACTGCAAGGTCCCAAGATCAAAACGAATATAAGATCCTGTAAAGTTTTTTGTCCTTGTTTTCACCCACTATCAACTGTCTAAGGCCAGCAGCCATGGCTAAGTGGTTAGTGTCAGGGACTGGGAGGAAGTAGCTTTGAATTACATCAGAGAAATATTATTGTGGAATGTTTTGGTCCCCAGACTCCTAGTTGAGTGTGTTACTGGCTCAAATGGTAAAACTAAGGCCACACAGTCAAATGTCATTCATTTTACAGATGCCTGTTTGAAAACTTTACTAAAAATGTCCTAATACTGCTTGTGTTTCTATCTCTGGCCTGGCTGATGCTGGGACCTGTTTTCAAAGGACACATGGAGTACAACCCTGTCAAACATTCTCAAAACTGAATGGATCTACAAAGCACCATTATCATCACACTCATGCTAATCTACCATCATAAAGAAGAATCCATATGTGGCTCTCCAGGTAACCTCACTTTTACTTTCCCCTCCACTTCCATGGTGTGTGAGTCACTTTTTGAGATCAGCATTCATGCATAGTGTCAATGGGGGGTTGGGGTGGTCATCTCCTCTCTAAAGGAGGGATGGGGCAAGGGGGGCATTCATACTGGCTCTGTAGTTAATCATTCTCATTTTTTATTTGATGTCTTTCCACTCTGGAGTGATATCAGTTGCTGATGTCAGAAGCAGGCACAGTCAGTGTTGTCCTCAGTATGTTGAATCAGCAATGGGCACCACTGAACACTGTTACAGACACCCAGCAGTCGTGCAGGTCTCTGCTGGTGGGTTGATGACAGTGACCTGTCCTTGATACCCTTCACATGAACCACTGGTGGTAGTGATGCAACAGAACCAGTGTGGGTGTGGCTGTGTGTGTGTGTGTGTGTGTAGGGGGGGGTGAGGGGAAGGGGTGGGGGCAACAGTGTTGAAAGGAGAATGCTACAGGGACGGCCCACAAACCGGGGAAGCAAAGAAAAGACAGATAAACAAGCAAAACCTTATGAACAGAAAATCATGTGTGTGTGTCTTGTAATCCCCTTCATGAATGGAATTAATACTGAAAGAATCCAACTTTCTATGTTTTGTTCTATCTTCATTCAGTTTATCTCTTTGCTTTCCTTTCCTGCTCCCACCCCACCCCACCCCCACCCCCCAACACCCCCCCTCCCCCATCTCTCTTCTTTTACTTCTCATTTTGATAGGAAGAATAAAACCTCTTTAGTAAAACTACTGATAACAGAGATTCTTTTTAATTCAAGACTGGCAGGCAGGCAAGAGGCTGTGAGGCATAACTCATGCAGAGTATGACGTAGCACTGTACACACTGCAAGCATACCCTTCATGAATACATGGCTTACACTTTCTGCAAGGAAAGCAAGTTCTTACTGGACTGCCAGAATGAGATGTTTCATGCCCTTGATTTATTTCAAGTTATGGCAATATTTCACTTTCTTTTATAATAACACTAAAAAAAAAAAAAAAAAAAGACATCAACCATCAGCATCACATCCATTACATATTTGTGCATGTGCAGCACTGAGTGTATTAGTTTATGTGTGCAATTCACACATACCAGTTCATGTGTGTGTGAGTGTGTGTGAGAGAGTGTGTGTGTGTGTGTGTGTGTGTGTGTGTGTGCGCGCGCAAGTAAGTGAGAGAGAGAGAGAGAGAGAGAGAGAACTGGAGAGACAGCAAGTAATCACTTCACAATTGCGTGCATGACAGGCATGTTGGAAAGGGAAGGTAGAGGTGGAGACAAAGCGACACAGAACACAGAACAAAGGAACCAACTGGGGGAACCTGGGGGGGATTCAAACTGTAATCAAACTCTCTCCCACCACCTTCACAACCCTACACTGCCTGTCCCCAATACCCCCCCCCCCCCCCCCCCCTCCCAACCCCCCTTGACCCACTGTCCAAGCTATGTGAATGACAGTGTTCTTCCCCAGTGTGTGATGGATAATGATGTTCAGCGTTTAGGTGGAGGCATGGAGTACCTGTGAGGACAGGCTGACAGCAGAGTGAGGAGTCGCCCACTGCCGAGTGTTTGTGTCGCACCAGCTGAGCCATGTGGGTGGCTGACTGGTAGTCAGGGAGGGGTGGTCGCCCGGCGGGTGGATAGCCCGCCACCACTGCATGATTACTGACTACTGCCACAGACAAGACACCCACCCCCCACCTTACAGCGTTACTTTTCTCTCATCGCCCACTTCTTTCTTTGAATATAAAATTAGCAATCTACATAATTTTCAGGCTACAAGGTAATATCTTTTTCTTTTTCTGATCTGGTTGCCTCTAGTCAGAGCACTTTACCTGAGGTCATAATGTTTGGGCATTGACAAGTGTAGGTACTGTGCTCGTAAGTCATTGTGTCTAAAATAGGTTCAGTATCAATACATTCAAACCACTGGTTGCCTTGTGTGCATGTCAGTCCATGCATAGGCCACAGCCCAAGTTGCACTTACATGTGTGGTCACCACTTCACCCTTTCCAACACTGAGAACACATTGCTGACCGCCATGTTGTTAAAAGTCAAGGTGTCTGAATGATGTGAAATAATTTACAAAAGGCAACGGCAAGAGAGAAAGAGATCGGCATTAGGGTTGGGATGATATTATTGACAGGCTGTAGAACTGATGACTTTTGCACAGATTCCACCCTCTGAAGATTACACTTTCATTTTCATCACATTTAAATTCTTGTTCTTGTTTCCTTTGTCAGTTATTTCAAAGGTTGGTCTGCTTTGGTCGGACTTTTGAATAGGTGTTAATGTGTATTTTGCAATCATTTTAGTGCCTCCTAAATGCTTCATATATGATTAAAAATATATTTCAAAATGAAGTCAGATGATGCACGTTATAATCTGAAGAGCCTTGTAGCCTGAAAAATATGGCACTAGGTTCATTATCACCATCAGTTCCTGCAGTTTCTATAATGTTACTACAACTGTTCGAAATACATGGCATCACTAGTTTTAATTCTCTGCATACCTATATACTTTTCTGGTATACAGTGAAAAGGAAAAAAAAAAAAAAGTTCTGTTAGCAATACAGAAAAGCAGAACAGCTTTCCACCCTACAAAGTGAAAAACACTACTGTGTAAATCAGTAGAAGTCTGTTATTGTTACTTTGATTTCATGTGAGATATTAAACAAAGAGGGAAAAATAAAGAAATATGTTAAACAGAAAGAACTCTTCAAACTTTTAACAGTTACGACCATGATGAGTTAGCAATATCTGCATAAGGACAGAAAGAAAGTTAATTTACAATCATTATCAGACACAAAAGATAAAATCAAAAAGATTGTGTTTGTGCATAAAAATATACATATACTGAAATGAACTCATGTGTTGATATCATCAGCAAACAAAAGGTCACATAGTCTTTAAAGTTTAATGCTAAAAAAAACAAAGAGATAAGAAAAACTATATATTGTAATTTGTTACTCATTCAACACATATCAAACAATTCTACAATTACAGCATTTTGCCAGTTTTGACAGATTTCAGAGCACTTTCTTTTAGAAAGACTCCCGAGACAATCCAAGAATATCACACAGATTTAACAGAAGCTGGTCTGACAGATAGAAAAATACATTAACTTCATATCAAGTGAGAAACAAATGTCTGGCTTACACTGCCTGACTTTTTCTAAAAAATTCTGTTCCAGATGTTCCCTCTTTAAACTGCAGAAAATAGTTTCTATCTAAAAAATCTCAAAACATCAATTTTAAATATAATAAAACATGCACAAAAATTATGTTTACAAACAGTCCAAGATGAACTGAGCCAAAAAATAGATCATTCGTCATGTTTTGTGGTGGTGGTATATAGTTATGACTGTGTGTTGGGGGTGTGTGTTTTTATGAAGTGGGCACATGTGTGACGAATAAAAAATAAAAATAAAAAAGACCCAAAAATATACACATATGTATGAATAATGACATGCACAAAGGTAGGTTCAATACAAACAAGGCAGACTGATCAACAATAAAGACTGATTCGGCCAAAAGAACAATATATGGCATAAAGTGGAATAAGGAGTTAAAAATGTATAAATTATGCTCTGAACAAGCAAGAAAAAAACAACATAAAGCAACAGTCTATAACTTGACAGACAGCAGACCTATGTTCTGACAGCAAAAAACATGGCTCTTGCCACATACATAATTGTATGTGTGTGTGTGCATGTATGTGTGTATGTAAACGAATTAGTATATGCAGTGTGTGCATGAGTGTGTGTTCATGTACATATCAGTGAATGTCTTTTTCTTCATCACTCTATTTTCTTTCTTTGGTTGAGTACACTGCAGGGTCCAAAATAAATCTAACAGAACTGAAAACAACTCAGTCAAATTTCAACCTATACCACATATGTGCTTCTCATGTAATCAATTTTGCAACAATACGCTAATGCTTCTGACATGATGCCAGCAATCAGTGCAGTTACTAAGCTATCAGGTGGACTGTGACCATACACACCTGGTGCACCACTCATTCCGGCGTTGTGCATGACAGCTGTGTAGGAAGGCAGTAAAGGTCTGGAAGCAGGCCCTACCATACCTGAAGTAACACACACACACATACAAATCATCAAAGACCTAACAAAATAACAAATACCTGCAGTGTCTTCGACACCTCCCTTGGGCTAGAAAATTTTGTATTTGAGGTTCAAATCCTAGCTGTATCCGTAATGCAAGACAGAAACAGTTATACCAGAAAAAGAGTACTCTTACAAACATAAGACAGAAACATTAAACAAGAAAAAGCGTATTCTTACAAACGACAGTCTAACTGTTGCAGCTAAGTCTAGGAACTTAAACACATGAAGGAAGCCACTCTTGTGCTGAGCAGATCCTCCCATGGTAGTGTTGATACAAAAACCTCAAGATGACCTGTGGACCTGTCTGTCTTTTGCTGACACAATAACAGTGACAGACTGAGCCTGGCTGTGGCTGTGGGTGGGGGTAGGGGGTGGGGTTACTTTGGTTAAATGGTGTTCAAGTGCAGCAAAAATAAGTTTGCAATAAAAGATAAATTTAAAAAAAACAATCCATGTTATGTTCATATATCTAAATGCTGCTTTTAAAGAAAACAACTTTTCCAAACAAGGAAACAGATAACAGGACAATGCACTTTGCCAGGAAATCAAACAAACTGAAACTAAATCATATTCCACAAGGAAATACAAGATAAACCTGAAAACCTGATTTTCCCCCATTGTCACAACACGTACCAGGCTGTGTCCATTGGTGTGAAGGGGCCGAGGGCAAAGGTCCCGACACGTGGACAGCAGGGTGGGGATGGGGGTGAGGGTGGTCCATGGAAGAGGAGCTGCCCAGGGCAGAGTCGCCGTCCACACACTGCTCTATGGAGCCCACAGAACCTGCAGCACAACCCTTCCACCTGTCACACTGAACACTGGAGTGTTGGGGCAGCCAGTACCCACAAGATGATTACATCCCACTTCTCAGCAACAACTACACCAAATATGGCAAACTTCTATTTCTGCGAGGTAAACATGTAGAAGTAAATATGCAAGCTTCTGTCCATCACATTGTGTATTCCATTTCTGAGTCATAAATACACATGGACTGAACTCTTTTCTGCAAGTGTGCACTATCTGGCAAGTTTTTAATTTCATTTCATACACAACGTACGTTTACATGCTTACACACACATGCTCACACGAGCGTGCGTGCACACACACACACACACACAAAAGTTCTTATCTTTCTTAGCACCCGCATCATAAAGTAGGAATAACAGTAACAGACTCACCCAAATCACAGTTATCATGCATGTCTTCAAAACAGGTCTACACATTCCAGTTACAGCTATTTTGTGTTAAGTGACAATGATTTTTGACTCTGTTACACAGTTAATAGTTAATGCACTTGCCTCGCTCAAAATAAATCAAAGCATCTAGTTCGTTTACTACACATGGAAATGTATGCTTAAACTAAAAATCAAAGCATCCAGTTCATTTATTACATACGAAAACGTAAGCTGACAAGATCACTATGATTTGCAGACACAATCCTTTTTAGCTCAAGCTAAAAATCAAAGCATCTAGTTAATTCATTACATTTGGAAGCATATGCTGACAACATAATTCCATCTGCAGACACAATCCCTTTTTTCTGCTGTTGACCCAGAGACTAAACTGGATCAAACTCTTCAATACACATCATTCTAAACCAATACTATGACTGTTATCTGTTAGAGTGCAAATCATCCCCGTTAAATCAACTTTCTGGAAAACGGTTAACATTATGTGACAGTGCATCTACACAAAGTGCCATTATTTTACATCGGTGCTTGATGTATATATGTAAACAGTTGTTCTGATCCCATTCCAGCAGTTTCCTGCAGCTGCAGACAGCACAATCAAGTGACTGTGAAGAATGAATCCTAATGTTCAGTACGGACAAACACAGTGATAGTAAGCAAAAAAAAAGAAGCATGGAAATAAGGAACAAAATCACTCTCCATATTTCTCCTTTTTTTTCTTTCTTTTTTTTTTCTAAATGAAGCCAAAAACTAAGCAGCACGAGCATCTGACCATTATACATTCAGCATCCTGAAACACCCTATCATTACCATTATACATTCAGCATCCTGAAACACCCTATCATTACCTTATAAATATTTTTTTTTTAAACTGCAACAATATCCCCCCCCCCTCCCCACCCCCCTAAAAAGAAAAACAACCCAAAAACAAAACACACTCATAAGGAAAAAAAGAAGAAGAAGAAAACAACAAAAACAACAATAAGCAACAAAGAAAACAAAAAAAACACACATAAAAACTTAAGAAAAAAAAATCCATACCACACATGCTTTTTGTCAAAACGAATAACAGGTCAGTCCTGATGCAACAACATCACAGAAGAGTCCAAGACAGACACCGAGCAAGAGAGGGCAGTCCAAACACAAACGCACACAAACCAACCCCAGCAGAATAAGAAGAGCAGAGAAGAGAAGAGAAAGGAAGAGAAGAGAGTCTTTGAGAGGAAAAGAGACGAAGAGTCTTACCAGCATGCCCCGACCTGCGTGGAGGATTGCTAAGGACACTAGAGACGGAGGAACTTTCCTGTGTCAGCCTGACGGGCAGGAGGCGGCACTGTGGGGCCGGACCCCCCGCCCAGGGGGCCTGGCGAGGTGAGGGCGGGCCCTGTCTGCGAGGGCTGGTCACCGCTGGGACAGGGACTTTTGGATTATGGGGTCGCACCTTATCTGTCAGAGCCATGATTTTGCGAACGGCCCCGGGGGACTCTGTGCCTGTTGGTGGAGAGAGAGAGAGGAGAGAGAGAGAAAGAAGAGAGAGAGGGAGGAGAGAGAGAGAGAGAGAGAAGAGATGAGAGAGAGAAGGGACCTCACAGGGTCAGTGCACCAAGCCATGCAGAGAAACACAGGTCATGACACAACACACAGATCACAGCTTCACACCAACAGACAGGTATTATGTGGACCAGGTGGATTTACACATCATCAACATCATTCTGCAATACACTTGTTTTCTGTGGGTAGGGGGGGGGGTTGTTTTTTTTCTCCCAAACGACAACAACAAAATGGAAGTGCAGAAGATTAAAGCTGAAACAGAAAAGATAGCTAGAACTGAATATAAACAAGAAGCCACAAAACTGAAACTCAACAACACCACATGCCACTTTTTCATAACATTTCTGGAAGGAATATAGCTGTTTCAAGTGTCAAGTTCAACCATTAACACACATGCTGATCCTTAGTGCCTCAGAAGAACATGTTCCACAACTCTCAGACACAGTAATAATAATAAGAATAATAATATTAACAATGTATTTGTATAATGCTGAATCATGTGCAGAAACAAATCAAAGCACTCAGTATTAGTGTTAGATATGCATCTGTGTTTACCCCACACAATAACAAGCTGGGTTATTGCCAAGTCTGCAGAAGGACAATGAGGCTGCAGTCCCTGAGGAGGGAAAACCTCCATGAGCAGTAAGGGAGAAGTCTTTTAGTTATTCATGCCCAGCCAACCAAGTGGACAGCAAAGTTCTCCTCAGAGGCTGGACCTTCGGACAAGGGCTGACCACCAGACAGGACACAGAACAGTGCGCCATGCATCAACAGTCAGTCACTTCACCAGCATGCGCCACCCTCACGTTCCAGTGCTTACCAAACTTGGGTCCCACCGGCACCGCCCGTTTCTCCTCCAGGTTGGGAGAGTTGCCCCCTGGTGAGGTGTCCCTCTTGCGAGCTTCACAAAGGAAGAGACCAGCGGCTGGATGAAGCCTTCTTACACAGCTGCTACATGTTCTTTCTAATCTCTTCAACTTACACAAAAACTGACTTGTTGAAACTACTCATATCTGCAGTTTTTTTCTGATGACTGTGAACAAAAGGGACTAGTCTTTCTCTCCACTAGTGCCAATTAAACGCCAAGATTTTACGTGCAAAATGGAGGAATGGACTTTATAAGCTACCAATTTATTATGTTCCTGGGAAATCCAACTCAAAGCCTTTGATGAAAAAGTCAAGGTTCAAGCAATGAAACAACAAGCTGAGATACAGAATATAAATACACATGAACACATTCAAATACACACAACACACAAGGAATCCATACCAAGTCTAAAGAAACAGACACACCAACAGAGACACATGGAGAGAGGGAGTGGCTGAACTCACGTGGAGGTTCACACTGGTTGGACATGTCAGCCAGCTCCTCTTCATTGGTGTTGGCGGGCATGGTGCTGAGATAGGACCTCACCTTGCGCACCATCTGGGCCTGCCACACGTCACCATCACCACACCTTCACCACTTCTCATTTCTTTATCTCCTGGTTTCCCTTGCTTGCTTGGATAATATATTCCAGAATCTTTGCTTGCTTTTGCTTGCTTACCTTTAAGACTGAATTTGTCAAGAGATTTAATCTGAGCAACAATTTCTACATTCTAGAAGCTTTAATGCTCAATGTATATGGAAAATTCTTATTCTTATTTTGGTTGCTATTACCCCCCTGACTGCATAAAGGGTGAAAACAATAAAAAAAATTTTAAAAATCATTAAATAATGTCAATTCCAAACCAATGGAATGACCCCAAAAGAAAACAACAACTGGGCACTAGTACAATCATATTCATACACCAAAGCCTAGGGCATACCACTGGTGTTGACCAGTCTGTCAATCTCTTGCCAATGGATTAAAATAAAAAGAAACTGATCACAAACTTTCTTTAATAGTGTGTTTTCATCTAAAGCAGCAGGAACCACAGAGCTGTGTTCATGAAGTGTGGGCGTAACGTCCATGATAACAACAGATGGGTGAGCGCACACTGAGCAGTCTGGCAGTCAATCTCAGCACTCCAAGGAAAAACATAATCTTTCTTTATCAACATGGAATATGAACTGTACTATTATTTCCAGACATGAACTTTCCAAACTTTTGACTAAAAAGATCATAAAGAGCGTCTTAAGTTAAGGTGTGTGTCAGCAGGATCTACCCACACACAGCCTGATGTGTTTGTAAAGCACTTAGTCTTTGGTCTCTCACTGAAGATAGGGGGCATATAAGTATCAATAATAATGATTTTAATAATAATAACAACAACAACAATAATAAAAATACTAACAACAATAACAATACTACTACCACTACAACTACTATCCAATTAACAAAAACAACAACAACAACAATAATAATAATGGTGGTAGCAGTAACATAATAATAGTAATAACTATGATGATGACAATAATAATATCACTACTACCACTACAGACTGAAAACCCTGACAATGCTGACGAGAGGTGACGTACCTCTTCATACATCTTCTTGGGGTTGGGCAGGGTGGACCCCCGGCGGTACTTGGTGCGACGCAGTGTGGCCATACCTGACACCAGGCTGCTGCTGAACATGCTCTGGGTGCTCAGCAACATGCTGCTGTTGATGGACTGCACACCATGCACAGGTCAGCACGACGTCAACACCACGGGTCTCTCTTCCACACACAAACCACACCTCCCCACACACAGCACACAGTCAACATCACACGTCCCTCACACACATCTCTTACCTAACCGCACACCACATGCTGCTCCCCCCCCCACCCCAGTGAAAACCACATGTCTCCCTCACACACTTGACATCATCATCACTGTGTCAGAGGTATAAAATCCACCACAGCACACCCTGCTAACAACTGCCGTACATACTATTATTGTTTGACCAACGTTATGTGCATGAACATCCATGCTAGAATGAACACTCACACCTACACACGCAGGCACAGACTCCCCCATGTGAACAACAAACAAAAACGTGTGACAGTGACAGTAAACAGTGTTCTGATGTCCCCTTCTCTAATACAGGTTATCATTCACACCGCAACAATAGTAAAACTAATTTTACACACACACACACAAACACACACACAAACAGCAGCATGCTCATGAACACCATTTTCACTTACATATGTAGAAGAACAGAAATGTGTGGTGTGCCTGATCTCCTTGGCGATCATGCGCAGTTTCTCAAAGTTGACCAGTCCCTCCACATAGGAGTCGTTGCCCAGGTGGATGAAAGTCAGGTCCTTCTTCACCACAGGGAAGATGGGGATCTGTCCGCACAGGGCATGGATATGTCTTCATGTGTACACCAATGTCAGTAGGGATATGTCTTCATGTGTACACCACTGTCAGTAGGGATATGTCTTCATGTGTACACCAATGTCAGTATGGACATGTCTTCATGTGTACACCTTGGTCAGTATGGATATGTCTTCATGTGTACACCACTGTCAGTATGGACATGTCTTCATGTGTACACCACTGTCAGTATGGATATGTCTTCATGAGTACACCATTGTCAGTATGGATATGTCTTCATGTGTACACCATGGTCAGTATGGATATGTCTTCATGAGTACACCATTGTCAGTATGGATATGTCTTCATGTGTACACCATGGTCAGTATGGATATGTCTTCATGTGTACACCACTGTCAGTATGGATATGTCTTCATGTGTACACCACTGTCAGTATGGACATGTCTTCATGTGTACACCACTGTCAGCATGGATATGTCTTCATGTGTACACCATTGTGTTGTCAGCATGGATATGTCTTCATGTGTACACCACTGTCAGTATGGATATGTCTTCATGAGTACACCATTGTCAGTATGGATATGTCTTCATGTGTACACCATGGTCAGTATGGATATGTCTTCATGAGTACACTATTGTCAGTATGGATATGTCTTCATGTGTACACCATGGTCAGTATGGATATGTCTTCATGTGTACACCACTGTCAGTATGGATATGTCTTCATGTGTACACCACTGTCAGTATGGACATGTCTTCATGTGTACACCATTGTGTTGTCAGCATGGATATGTCTTCACGTGTACACCACTGTCAGTATGGATATGTCTTCATGTGTACACCACTGTCAGTATGGACATGTCTTCATGTGTACACCATTGTGTTGTCAGCATGGATATGTCTTCACGTGTACACCATTGTCAGTATGGATATGTCTTCATGTGTACACCACTGTCAGTATGGATATGTCTTCATGAGTACACCATTGTCAGTATGGATATGTCTTCATGTGTACACCATGGTCAGTATGGATATGTCTTCATGTGTACACAACTGTCAGTATGGATATGTCTTCATGTGTACACCACTGTCAGTATGGATATGTCTTCATGTGTACACCACTGTCAGTATGGATATGTCTTCATGTGTACACCACTGTCAGTATGGATATGTCTTCATGTGTACACCACTGTCAGTATGGATATGTCTTCATGTGTACACCACTGTCAGTATGGATATGTCTTCATGTGTACACCATTGTCAGTATGTCATGTGTACACCATTGTCAGCTTGGATGTGTCTTCATATGTACACCATTGTCAGTATAGATATGTCTTCATGTGTACACCATTGTCAGCATGGATATGTCTTCATGTGTACACCATTGTCAGCATGGATATGTCTTCATGCGCACACCATTGTGTTGTCAGTATAGATATGTCTTCATGTGTACACCATTGTCAGCATGGATATGTCTTCATGTGTACACCATTGTGTTGTCAGCATGGATATGTCTTCATGTGTACACCATTGTCAGTATGGACATGTCTTCATGTGCACACCATTGTGTTGTCAGCATGGATATGTCTTCATGTGTACACCATTGTCAGTATGGACATGTCTTCATGTGTACACCACTGTCAGTATGGACATGTCTTCATGTGTACACCATTGTCAGCACAGGGCATGGACAGGACTTCACATGTACACCATTGTCAACACAGGACTTCACATGTACACCATTGTCAATACAAGGCTTCACATGTACACCACCCTCAATACAAGGCTTCACATTTACATCAATGTCAACACAAAGCTTCACATGTACACCATTGTCAACACAAGGCTTCACATGTACACCATTGTCAACACAAGGCTTCACATGTACACCATTGTCAACACAAGGCTTCACATGTACATCATTGTCAACACAGGGCTTCACATGTACACCATTGTCAACACAAGGCTTCACATGTACACCATTGTCAACACAAGGCTTCACATGTACATCAATGTCAACACAGGGCTTCACATGTACACCATTGTCAACACAGGGCTTCACATGTACACCACTGTCAACACAGGGCTTCACATGTACACCACTGTCAACACAAGGCTTCACATTTACATCAATGTCAACACAAGGCTTCACACATACACAAATGTCAACATGGACAGGGCTTCACATGTACATCAATGTCAACACAGGGCTTCACATTTACATCAATGTCAACACAGGGCTTCATATGTACACCACTGTCAACACAAGACTTCACAAGTGCATCAATGTCAGCACAAGGTTTCACATGTACACTAATGTCAACATGTACATCAATGTCAACACAGGGCTTCACATGTACATCAACGTCAACATGTACAGGGCTTCACATGTACACCAGTGTCAACATGGATATGTCTTAACATGTACATCAATGTCCATCAATGTCAACAACAAAACAAGAAAAGAAAAGAACTAAAGCTGGTGAGTACACAGCCAGATCAACTGACCACGGGTGGCTGGATGTGTTCACTGTTGAGAAGGTTGCGGTACTTGGCCATGTTGCGTGACGGGTCCATCAAGGTCTCCAGGTCCTGCAGCAAACAGCTACCTCATTCACCGCTTCATGTCGTGCGTGTGTGTGTGGGAGGGGGCGGGGGTGAGGGCGGGGGGTATGAGGGTGTGTGTGTGTGTGTGTGTGTGTGTGTTTGTTGGGAGGAGGGGGGTGGGGGTGTGTGTGTGATCTCACCATCACTATTTGTATTGAGGTAACAATAATGTGACTTTATGCTGAACTAATACATGCATTCATATTTTTCTTCAGCTTCAGCACAGTTCTCAAAATGAAATGAATTTCTGTTCTAGAATTAAGAAAAAAACAACTATGGCATCAGTCTTAGGAAGCATATAGCATATGACACATACTAATATGGAGTAACTAGATAAACAAACATTCACCAGTGACTTTTGAACACCCCACTTTCACCCTTGCCTGCTAACAATCTAGCGATCTGTCACACAACCTCCTGGACACAGTGTGACACAGTGTATCATGGTCTGACCTGAAACATCCTGCAGTACTTGTTGGGCAGCTTTTCCCAGGTGCTGCGAAGTCGGGACACTGACCCATGCCCCAAGCCACTCAAGATGGCAAACATGGAGTTGAAATTCTTGTAGTCCTTGCAGCACTCTACACACAGATGGAATTCAAATATAAACAAAGTCAGCAGTTCACTTACAACTCATCAGGACACATACACTTTAACCTGAAACTATATATGCACTGTCGTGTTCAGGTAATACTATCAAAACACATACTGTTTGTGTGGCACTGTACCAGATGGGCTAGTTCACATCTGTTAGAAATTCATGTCAGTTTTCTGTACCAGTATCTATTCATATTATCTAAATCTTGTGAAGGCAGATTTGTTGGCTCAATCTTAAGCTGATCTAAGAAATAGATAACACAACACTTAAAAAACAAAAGATGGGGCATGGTAGGCTTTTTTATGGCATCAAGATGAAAGATAAGATGGCTGAAAAATGATCATTATCCAATGATGATTCAGTTGTTGGCAATTTGCCGTAAAAAGCTGTACATTTTCAAGAAAGAGAATTGCTGATCTATAGATACCAAACAAAAAATGAGAAAACAGCACTGGATAACCACCTGAACAACCATTAACAGAATCAGTCAATACAAGCAGACCAAGCAGTAACCCAGTGCACCTACTTGCAATCTTGATGAAGTGTTTGATCAGTTTCATCCGCTTCACAACGTTGGGCTCTCCACAGATCTCTGTCACCACCCAGAACATCTCCCGGTTCACCAGCTGAAACAGAACACACACACTGAACAGGGTACAGCCACGCCTATCATTCTCACACAATCCATTGACCAAATAGTAAATAAAATAATCATTATCTTCAGCGCCAATATTCATTTATATCAGTTATCAATTACTTCCAGAAATAAATTCTGAGGAATTAAAGAATCACCTGCTCCATTCATCACATATTTCTAGCAAAACAAAACAAAAAACAATATCTCTGGTAAGCACCCAGAAGTAAGGAAAACAAAAATTATGCACACACACACACACACACACACACACACACACATTCATTCACTCACTCACAACCTGACAAACATCAAGAATCACATCTCTGTAACTCCACAAGCCCCTGTCTCTCACCTCAGCAAACTTGCGGATCATGGGGCAGCCATACTTGGAGTGGATCTCAAAGAGCTCGTCAATGTACTCTGTGGGCTCGATGTCCTTGAAGACCTTGAAGTCCTCCAGGGTGAGCTGCCAGGCTACCTCTGTGGCATTGAGCTGCAGCAGCAGGATCTGGCTCTCCTTCAGCAGCTCCCCAATCATGTCGTCCGGGATCAGGGGCTCTGTGCTCATGTTGTTCTTCAGGTAGAATCTATGCACACGAGGCACAGAACGTCTGAAATCCCCAGCCAGTCCCCAAGGCGGACAGCACAGCACAGCGCCATCCCGTCAGCCCACAGAGTGCCACGCACAGCGCACAATGCCCAGGGGGCGGCAGGAAGGAAGGAAGGGAAAGAGCCAATGAGGTCAAGTCTAGAATACTGCCCTGGACTGATTCTTACCTCACGACATTCACTGTAGCCAGTTAGCACACAGCTGACAGTTCCAGATACACAGGTGTTAATGACTTGTGGAACAGGACACTCGGTCCTCTCTGTGTACACAACATGGCCATCCCAATGTCATCATGACCTGATCAATATTTTTTATCTGTGTCTATCTGACCAAATCTATCAATCAAAGCCTTTGTTGTTGTTTTTTTGTAAACTTCTGGTTGAAGAACAAATGATACTTGCTGTGCTTTACTGGAGCACACCACCAGGAGGCTGATTGTGATCAAAAAGATCTTGGGACTGGGAATGAGACAGGGGAGTCTTGAACATTTTTCTCTGTTCCACATTTTCATATGTTGTCCTTTTACTGACTATGTTGTGTACACAAAGTAAGCAAGTAAGTATGTACTCTGACCCTGATCAAAATCAGAGGAACAATTTAAAAAATATCATGCTATTATTTCTGAGTGCAGTGGAAAAAGACCAACAAAAAAACGAAAAGAATGCCACAGATGCTGTTTGGAAAAAGAGAAAGATGAAAGGCAAATTTCCACTGCACTTAGCTGAAGCGAAAACACACATGACACAGTCTGAGAGAAAATGGGCAAAGTCAGTGACGAATCAGTCATGCAAGACATAAAGAAGATAAAGCTGTAATTTTAAGTAAATGATGGTAAATACAGCTCAGACTGAAAACATATTTCAATGTATCCATGTTGAAATAGGTCTAATTCATCATTACCCTCCATAGATACTTCAATATACGGCATATTTGAAGATCGTTTTCATCACTATCCAATCACATACTAGACACTGTCAAATCTGCACACACAAAAGATCAAGCAGACATGCCATATGCACTTAGCTCAGCTGTTACTTTTGCTCCAAAACCTGGATAAATGTGGTTACTTTTGCAAAAAAACAACAACATAAGCTAGATACAAACTGCATATACATAAAAACCATGACATGCAAATGCAAGTTAATCTGAATTAACATGTGATGAAACAAGCTATTGCCCGTCGTATCAGCCAGACATGCACGCACATTCCCATCCACTGTATTCTGGGTATACATAACTACGTCATATTATGTTTGAATACTGAGTTATTCTTCCTCACCCCACTCCCTCACTCCTCCCTTCCCTTTCCCCTCCTTGCTTCACAAAAGACAAAGGAAAGTATAGGTGTTTCTCAGAAAAACTATATCGCTCGGACACAGGCAACAGAAACAGAAAGAAGTAACAGAAAAAGACACAAAGGGCAGATGGCTGGTCAATACAATAATGTTGTGACCTCTTCGATCTTGATGTGGTTCAGTAACAAGAAAAAAAGAAAAAGAGAAAGGAAAACTTTTTAGAAAGAGAGCACTTCAAGCAACAACTTACCCCAATTCTTGTGTGTTTTGTTGCTATGCATCGTAAAGTGTAAGGCATGAACTGATATAAAAATACATGTGGTGAGATACATTAAGGTACAGAGTAGTGAGATGGTGTGATTTGTAGTGTGGTGGTGTGATGTGATGGTGTATGGTGTGGTGTGTGGCATGATGTGGTGGTGTGTAGTGTGGTGCAGTGTGGTGCAGTCTGACATGTATAGTTTGGTGGTGACTGGTGCAACAGCGTCTGGTGTGATGTAGTCTGTGGTTTACAATCTGATTCGGTGTAAAACATTATGGTACGCCAAGGTTTGGCTGCATGGGCTGTGTTCAGATGCCACACGTGTGACACCACTCGGTCAAGTACTGAACGGTGTGTTGTAGTTGGTCACACATGTGATGCAATAACAACAAGGATACCAAGCAGTGGTTGTGATATTCTGTAATATGGCACATAATGCGAATGCACAAAAAGACGAATCATAAATGTGAATGCACAGAAAGACAAAAATCATGAATGTGAATGCAGAGAAAGAGGAATCATGAATGTGAATGCACAGAAAGACAAATATCAGTGTTGTGTCCGTCTCTTGGCATGCAGACCGACACAAAGTGTGGCCACCACAAAAAAGCAGGAAGAGTGGGCAGCCAACACAACACAAAACACAACAGGTGCCAGCCAATACTTGTTCCATGCCTTCAGTGGCCTGATGGGATGGAGGAGGGTGGGGAGCACACGTGTGCTGGAGGGAGGCTGTAAGGGAGCAGGAGGGGTGACATGTGGATGGGAGAGGGAAATGGGGGAAAAAAAAAGGGTAGGGGTTGGGGGGAGGGGGATCGAGGGGCAGTCAATTTGGGAAGGTAATTCAGGACCAGGGTCAGGGTCAAGGTCAGGAAAGTGCCTTGCTTTCATCTTATCTTTCCACCACCCCCCCCTCCCACCCACCCCCTACCCTCCCAAAACAAAGTGTCAAAACAAAATTAAATGTGAGCAAGAATCGAAAAGAAAGCTGGGCAGGAGAATAAGAACAGGAAAGAAAAAAAAAAAAAGAGAAAAAGACACTGATACATTGTGTGACCAAGTTAGAGCAGTCTCCCCCCACCTCCATCACAGCACAAAAAGGACCATGCAAAAAGCCAGTGAGTTTCTTGGCCCTGTTAAGGACTCTGCTGTCCCAGCCTGAAGCCAAGAGAGACCATGACAAAAAAAAGCCAGTGAGAGGGGCAGACGGTCACATCAGTATCAGTCCGCCAAAAGCTTCAGTCCTGCATGCAGAGAGGCAGTACCCTAAACCGTGGTGGTGCTTTACGGACAGGCTGGGGGGGTGGGGGGGGAAGAGAACGGGCGACGGACAGCCAAGACAACAAGCCTGACGTGTGGCGGTCAGACTGTCACCCCCAGCAGGCAGTGCAGGAGAGAGGGCGGCCTACAGTTCATGTGTGACGTGACCCCATGCCCCAGAGACAAGAGTGAGGTCTGTGCAGGCAGGCACAGTGCTGACGGTGGACACTGGCTGTGGACTGACAGGAGGGACTGGCCGGCATTACACGTGCTACCTGGACAGGGCCCACTGCCCAGCCCAACACAAACAAGCAGGGCCAAACACCTTCACTGGCTGAGATACACATCGTTGCTTCATCCCTACATATACTATGAATCAATGTTCACTAGCAGACAATGATGTAATACATTGTGCTTAGAACTACTGCATCCTCCTCCACACACCCTGCCCCCCACCCCTACTGAAAGAGAACTGAAGTCTCTTGTTAATCCTCACCTCCTCTCTTCCAGTCTGTCATTATTCCCTCTATCTTTTTTTAAAAATTTTTTTAAGTCACTTCATTTTTCTTGAACACAAAATTGTCTTTTAGAAAATACAATAAAATGAACAAAACCCCACAAACTCACTAAGCAAAATCAAATCTGACAAATGAATACAATAAAAGTGAACTGGCATCATTAGAATATGGTCTACACCAAAGAATAAAACTCGGTTTTCTGAAGCACTATCTACTTGTTCATCTCCTTCTAAAAAAACAACAACAAAAACAAAAAAACAAAAAATATTGCATAACAAATGATAGCAGAAAACGAAAGAATTAACAAATAGAAAAAAGGAAAATGCTCAAACCTGACATTCAAATTCATGTCATACAGTGTTGAAAAGAGAACAAGTTGATACATATGCAGCAAACAAAATACTTGGGATACACTATCACCACACATACACGATACGGCGACAAATCATTACAGTTCCAGCAAACAAAATGTTCATGGCAGTATATTTACAGCACCATATCTGTAGCAGTAATATCAAAAACCAAAACAAACAAAAAAAAGAAGAAGAAAAAAAAGGAACCCTCTGAGCAAGACACAAACAAGTCAATAAAACGTCAGGTTCCTGAATTGGTATAGTGCTACAGGTATATCTGACAAAGAAAACAGCTAGCCCCCCCCCAAAACAAAATGTCTCCACCGTGTTGGGTAGTGAGTGACACCAGACCCTCATTTCCAGGCTGTAAACCAACAGAACCTTTTCCCTGCCAACTACCTGGCCACATCAGAGACGCTTCTCCGCACCATCACTGACAGAAATCTCTTGCGGTTAAATCATCGACGCAACCACATCAGCAAGTGACTCAAGTTTTATGTTCATCATGTTGTTGTTGTTTTGCTTTTATTGTTTTCTTTTTTAATAGTATGTGACAGAACACGATATGTTTGTTTGTTTGCTAATTTTCCAGCTCCTAAGTCCAACGCTCTTTTGCAGCTGCTAACTGATGAACTGAAGCTATGCTGTGTTTTGCTTTCTTTATTCCTTTTACTTTTTACCCCAACACATCAATCACTGTCACTTTCATACCAACACAAACTGCAACCTGAAAATAATTTCAACTTCTGAAACAAAAGATATCAATCATTATGTCCCTGAAAATAATTTCAAACTTCTGAAACAAAAGACATTTATCATTATGTCCATTCCATATTAAAAAAAAAAAAAAAAAAAAAAAAAAAACCTGCAAAGAAAAGTAACTGTCTAACACCATAATGTACTCATTCACAAACACACACACACACACACATACACACACACATAGTGAAAGAAAACCTGGTCTCACCTGCCCTTGAGATTAAGGCGTTCAGGCAGGTTGTTGAGCTGGTCAGGTAGCCGGCGTCGTTTGATGAAGTTCTCTGACTCGACCGTCACCTCGCACAGTGAGAAGTTCCTGCCAACACAGCCCTCCTGCAGTCAGACCCCTCATCTTCACACTGCCCTTACACTTCAACACCACAACTTTCTTTTCATTAATATATTTACTTATCTATTCTGTTTAATTATTTTATTTCAGTTTATGTTAATGTTTTACACAAATGAAATGTGTTGGGTTTGTGCGATGGTCAAGCATCTGTAGCTTTTTTTTTTCTTCTTCTTTTTCCAAGCAGATGTGATGTAGATTATATGGATCGGTCCACATGCTCTGACACTTTCTTAAACCTGAAACTGAACTTGAAAGTGAAAGAACTTTCTTCACTGTCACCTGACAAAGACAAGTGCCAACAGTCCTACGCTAACACACGGCACAGCTTTCATCACTGCTGATATTGTCTTCATTTTGCCATCGTCATTCAAAATTGTGGCAGAACTGGTTTGATGTTGGACTTGTGATCTACTGTTCACCAGTGGCTGGGGCTTGGGGCCCCATTTCAGCATGGTGTTGTGCCCTTAAGAAAGGCACTTCACTGCAGTTTTCCTCACTCTACCCAAAGTCAATGGGTACCTGATTTTGGCTGGGGAAGGCTAAAATGGTGGAAGGAGAGGATTGGGCTCCGCCTCCCCATGTCATTAGGAATTCACTGTCCCCATGGCCATAAAAGGCTACAGGACATTTAACAAATTATAATCAGAATCTGTCTGTGATCAAATGCTCTGATCAACATGCTGTCTTAGTCTGTTGATTGTCAGTGTCATTGCAGAATGCTGAGAGGTATTGATTATTTAAAGAAAAGGGGGAAAAAAAAGAAGGGATAAAATAACAGGAGTGAGAAAGAAAAGAAAGAAAGAAATGAGAAGATACAGGAAGGAAGAAAAATATCTAAAGGTGAATATAAAAGAATAAAAAAATAAAAAAAACACTTCCACAAATGCTATCCCAAAGACTATTTTACTGTATTTCAGGCATGCAATCACAATCAGTCAGGCTGCTATATATACTTCTCTCTTTTAATCACAATGCTGTTTGTGAAAGGAGTTCCCAAACCCACAATTCATACAGCACATCACTTACCCGCTGCATTCTGTGACACCAAATTCCTGTAATGCCAGCATCACAACTTCTTTGGCTGTCGTTTCCTGGAAATCCCAAAACAACGGGTAACACTGATAGTGATTATGTTGAGGATAATGGCATGCGAATGGTAATGGCCATTAACTCATGTCCACACTGTACTAAACTCTGACAATTGTACCGAGACAACTCATTAACTCATTTCAGCATGATTAAACCTATGCCTAACACTCAATTCTTTCACAACTTACTTTAAGTGCCCTGTAAATTCATAGGAAAAAAATCAAGGAAGTATTCATTTACTGTAAACATAACCCAAGCAAGGCAGCATTCATTTCTTGTGATCATTGTCCAAGTAATTATCATTATCACCAATGATAACTGTTAAGACCCAGAACAATCCACATGAAAGTAATAACCACCATCATCACAACTATGATCATTGTTAAGACCCAGAACAATCCACATGAAAGTAATAACCACCATCATCACAACTATGATGAAGCTCACAGACAGGTACTGACCTTGTGAATGAGGAGGAACTTGAAGGACTGGTCTGCACGGAAGATCTTGATGACGTGCTCTGGGAACTCTGCCTTGTCTTCTATGCCCAGGGTGAGAGTGGAGAGGTCAGGGTTGCTGGCACTCAGGTGGTTGGAGGGCCCCGTGATGGAGGAGGAGGAGGAGGATGTGGAGGACTTGCGTGATGGCTTTATGTTCAGGCTCTCATCAGAATGGTTGATGCTGTTCCTGGGCAGTGGGAAATGCAATGACACATAAACAGTCTGTACAGTGTAAGATATGCTAAATTTTGTTTTTTGAAAAGAGCATTTCTATATCCCAACCTCCCTACAAAGCACACTTCTTGACATTATGCGATTTACTGATTCTTTTTTTTTTCTTTTTTCTTTTTTTAAGTGAACTTTTCTATATCCAAACCTCATGCAAAACAGAATTTTTGATGAGATATACTGATTTTTCTATCTTAAGTGAACTATTCTATATCACAACTTCCCTGCAAAGTGCAATTCCTAAAGCAGTCTAAGATTCTGTCTCCGCTGTTTGTTAAAGAAGAGAGAGCCTGCCCTAACTGCCCTGGTTCAAACAGCTTGACAATACTGCATTTTGATTCCAAGCAAGGCAGTCTGCAAAGTTCTGATATTGTACTTAGGGAAACAGCGAAGAAAACCAGGGAAGCTGCAGGGAAATGTACTATGATTCAATACAACCATCTTCAGTGATCTGTTTTAAAAAGTTGTTTCTTTTAAAGTTTTTTCTCCCTCTAAAAAAAAAGGGGACTTCTTATCTTACTGTAATTTCTTAGTCATACTGACTCCTGGCAAGTAGGATCTTTTTCACCTGTTTGCGTTTGTGTGTTATATTCCAAACTGAATACCTGCAGTGTCTGCTTTTAGACTTGCCTTTCTGACATTCAGATCAACACATTCCTCCAAAACAGAGAATGGCTGTCTAAATAAAGGGTATAACAGTGTTCTTTTACTGGTAATATTTTTTAAGGTTAAGATAGCAAGACCAATTATCACAAAAAAGAGAACAGTTTACAAGGATGGTCTCTCTCCATATCCAATCCTTCAGCCATTCTCCAAACCCACTGTGTGTGTGTGTGTGTGTGTGTGTGTGTGTGTGCTGAAATGAATGAATGAATGTGTATATGTCTAAATCACCTTGTAGCGGATAGACAAGGAACCAGTGTCAAGAGAGAATGTCTCACCCTGCCACCAGCAAAGGCATATTCCCTAGGTCTCTATGTGAAGTTAGCAAGAACATCAATGACGAAAGACAACAGTCTGCACAAAAATGGTAAAGGTGGTCAGAATGTTTATCTCTTCCAGGGCCTCCAAGTCAGGACAGCAAGCACGATGACAACAGGCAAAAAACAAAAACATAGCCTCACCCAGCAAGGGCAGTCAGAATGTCTTTTCCAGGACCTCCAAGTTAAGACAGCAAGAACAGAAGACAAAAAACCCAGCAAAGACGGTCAGGATGTTTATCTTTTCCAGGCCTCAAAGTTAAGACAGCAAGCACAATGTATGACAACAGAAGACAAAAAACATGGCCTCACCCAGCAAAGGCGGGCAGGATGTTCATCTTCTCCAGGCCTCAAAGTTAAGACAGCAAGCACAATGTATGACAACAGAGGACAAAAAACATGGCCTCACCCAGCAAAGGCGGGCAGGATGTTCATCTTCTCCAGGGCTTTCTTGATTCGTGGCTTGGCGGCCAGGCTGAAGAGGCCCTTGCGGTCAGACTTCTTCTCCTCCGTCTTGGTGGTGGTGATGTAGGACAGCGTGGTGTCCAGGTCCGGCACTGACAGCCGGTACCGCGCCATCTGGGTCATCGTGTTCTCCTCACGCTTCACCTTCCGACCCGGCGCTTTCTCTGCTGACTTCAGCATCTCTTTGAAATCTGTCAGAGAGGGGGGATAAGGATATACACTGGCATTTTGAAATCTGTCAGAGAGGGTGGTAAGGGGATGGGATGGGGAGGACGTGCACAGTCCTTTAGCCTTCTATTTTGGTTGGTTTGGTTTGGTGGTTTTTTGTGTTTAATTTTAGTCTGGACTGAGGTGGGGGTGTTTTTGTTTATTTTGTTTGTTTGTGGTATGTATTAATGTTCAGGAAAAAAGCGAAGAGAGAGCAAGTGAGTCTGTGTGTATGCATGTGTGTGTAAATGTGTGTGTGTGCACATGTGTATGTACTACTTAAAGATTCAAGGAAAATCAAGGTCATCTGATGTGAACAACAGCAAAAATGAAAAAGGTTTCACCTTGCAAGTTGGATTTGACTGATAACGACAGATGTGTTGTTCCTCGCAGTATCTCCAGTGCTTTGCTACAGAACATCTCTGTGAACTTGTGACCATTGACCTCCAGAATCTGCATACAACATCACATTATCTCTCAAAAACAGCAACAACAACAAAGAACCAATCACCCCTACTGACAAGACTAAAAAGACTTCATTCTACTATATCACTCACTTAACTAACAAGACATAACAGCTGATCAGACTGTTCTATGTAAAGACTATCAAACTACTGTCTTCATTTCGTAAGGTCAATATTATACACTGTGACATGACAGGATGGATGGCGGAGTGTTCTGATTTGCCTTCAACCTCTTAAACAGTTGTCTGATCCTGCGTGAAACTCTTTGACAAAAAACAGATTGCCTCACAAGACACTGGTACATATGTAAAAACTCTTCACAACTTAACTTCATTCATTCATCCAGCTGCACTGCACAGGGAGTCGCTGTGCCGAAAAGCTTCTAGAGATGGGATGTTCTGCATTTTCTGATGTTCTGGATTGTCAAAGTTACCATCACACCCGTAATACATGTCTTTCGTGGTCTTACTAAAATTAAATGGTCCTCTAAAACAGACTTGTTTCCTCACCTTGCTCAAAAACATTCTCTTTTCTTACCCCCACCCCCAGCAAAAGAAAGAGAGGTGTGATGCTGCCAACCCCTGCACACATCCCTACCTGGTCCCCTCGCTTGAGCCCCTCCTCCGCTGCCTTGGAATCCTTGGCGACCTTGGTGATGAAGATGCCCTGCCCTCGCTCCTGCCCGCCCAGGATGGAGAAGGGCAGCACTTCGTCCCGCGAGGCCCGGGTCAAGGTCACCGTCCTGGTGCGCGCCTTGGCGGCACAGGCCATGTTCAGCAGGCTCATCTGGCCCACCATGCGCTGAAACCACAACACAGCGGCCTGTAGCAGCCAGCCCTTTACAATACAACTCAATGGTTACAGCTGAAACCACAACACTGGGGGCCTGTAGCAGCCAGCCCTTTACAACACAACAACTCAATGGTTACAGCTGAAACCACAACACAGCAGCCTGTAGCAGCCAGCCCTTTACAACACAACAACAACTCAATGGTTACAGCTGAAACCACAACACTGGGGGCCTGTAGCAGCCAGCCTTATACAACACAACAACAACTCAATGGTTACAGCTGAAACCACAACACAGCAGCCTGTAGCAGCCAGCCCTTTACAATACAACTCAATGGTTACAGCTGAAACCACAACACAGCAGCCTGTAGCAGCCAGCCCTTTACAATACAACTCAATGGTTACAGCTGAAAACACAACACTGGGGGCCTGTAGCAGCCAGCCCTTTACAACACAACTCAATGGTTACAGCTGAAACCACAACACTGGGGGCCTGTAGCAGCCAGCCCTTTACAACACAACTCAATGGTTACAGCTGAAACCACAACACTGGGGGCCTGTAGCAGCCAGCCCTTTACAACACAACAACTCAATGGTTACAGCTGAAAACATAACACAGCGGCCTGTAGCAGCCAGCCCTTTACAACACAACTCAATGGTTACAGCTGGAACCACAACACTGGGGGTCTGTAGCAGCCAGCCCTTTACAACACAACTCAATGGTTACAGCTGGAACCACAACACAGCAGCCTGTAGCAGCCAGCCCTTTACAACACAACAACAACTCAATGGTTACAGCTGAAACCACAACACTGGGGGCCTGTAGCAGCCAGCCCTTTACAATACAACTCAATGGTTACAGCTGAAAACATAACACAGCGGCCTGTAGCAGCCAGCCCTTTACAACACAACAACTCAATGGTTACAGCTGAAAACATAACACAGCGGCCTGTAGCAGCCAGCCCTTTACAACACAACAACTCAATGGTTACAGCTGAAACCACAACACAGCGGCCTGTAGCAGCCAGCCCTTTACAACACAACTCAATGGTTACAGCTGAAACCACAACACAGCGGCCTGTAGCAGCCAGCCCTTTACAATACAACTCAATGGTTACAGCTGAAACCACAACACAGCGGCCTGTAGCAGCCAGCCCTTTACAACACAACAACAACTCAATGGTTACAGCTGAAACCACAACACTGGGGGCCTGTTGCAGCCAGCCCTTTACAACACAACAACTCAATGGTTACAGCTGAAACCACAACACTGGGGGCCTGTAGCAGCCAGCCCTTTACAATACAACTCAATGGTTACAGCTGAAACCACAACACTGGGGGCCTGTAGCAGCCAGCCCTTTACAACACAACAACAACTCAATGGTTACAGCTGAAACCACAACACTGGGGGCCTGTTGCAGCTAGCCCTTTAAAGCACAACAAGTGAATAGATAAAGCTGAATAACTAAGTAAATGATGGCTGTATTAGGGTCCACATTGTATCTTTGCTCCCGAACTGATGGATGGGAGGATGAAGGGGGGAAGGGGTAGATATATGACTGGTTCATATCAAGGCCTTGGTTCCTAATTAAGTATGACTGCGAGCTTCATGTAATTTTTATATAATTCATTGGAGGAAAAGGGGGGAGAGAGAGAGAGAGAGAGGAAGAGAGAGAGAGATTCAAATCTTAATACATACACACACATACATGTGCACACACGCACATGCACACACTCTTAACAAATAAAAGTCAAATGAAAACAGTTTATCAATATCAGAAAATGAAGTCACACACTGTGCTACAAATCGGTCAGTTTCAACAGGCACAAACAGCTTGGCTGGCCCAGGTGTTGCAACCCATTCAGCTACATTTCATTATCAATGAAATTGTTATCAGGGCAAATCAACACAGTTGTAGTCAAGTAATATTGTGCAAGTTTGACCAGAAAAAGTTTTTCAATATCTTCAAGCCGAGAAAGCAGAAATTCTCAGTTGCTGTTCATCCAACAAAACAGATCTCTCTGTTCCTATGGCAAGATCATCCATTGCCTATCAAGTATTTTTCTTTTCTCCACTGGAAGACCTCACAAGGATCTGACCAAAAAAACTAGCCGGTTGTAAGCTCACAGAGTGAACAGCGTTTGAGCAGGTTCACTGAGAGGCCAGACCTGTGCAGATTCCAGTATCTTCAGTAAACATGTGTTCCAGTCCAACACTGCAGTATGAACTCTGTGACCCACTGACTCTCCACCATGCCTCTGTCCTTCCCTCTCCTCTCTCCTCCCTGCTGTCTCTCTACTCCTTTGTCCTGACCCACATTCCCCCTCCTCTCTTTGTTCTTGCTCTTTATCACACATGCTGTATCTTCTTCTTCTTCCTCAACTCTGTGAAGAGTCAGTGGGGCACTGCATGGAAACTGTTCACCAGATTCCTCCACGTGTGTTGGATGTGTTTCAAAAGCCTGGTGTATGACATAAAATAATGTATACCATGCTGGATAGTCCACTGCAAAGGAGATAATGCACTCAACCTCTCCCCTCTTCCCCTTCTGGTTCTACCTCATTCATGCCACTCACCTCAATGTTAGGAACGTTAAAAAGAGAAATGGACTTGGAAGCATGAGGCTTTTGTTTTGTTTAATGCCTTTGCTGGCAATTGTGTACTAATGCAAGCAATACAGTAGGCACCAACACCAAGTGAAATAGCACTGTTTGTTAATCCAAGCATTTATTGGAGAAAAAAAGGGTGTAACTACACATCTTAAACTGCAATCTTTCCTTTGCTTTGTTCTTTGAAAATAACCACACATAAATTTAACCAAGCATGCACACTTATCAAAACATCTTCAGTAAAGTTCCATTAAAATGTGCTGGCAGCTAGCTGTTGTTGTCATCATCTTACCATTACTGATGTTTCCATTCAAATGCAACACATTTCTTAAAGCCAGCTTACTACTTTCTGATAATACCTTTAAACAAAACACAGCTGATAACAAATATGCACATGATTAATCAAATAAAAGTTGCTAATATTCTCATTGTGCTGAGTACAATGTGCAGTTAGGAAGAAAAAAAGTAAGCAGCTTACTGAATAAATCAATTGGTGACAATGAAAAACAGAATTCGATCTTCTTTATTTTGCAAGCAGTCTAGCATCCCTGGAAGGGAAATCATAGCTGACCATACACAAACCACACAAATGGGATCAAACAGGATACTCTGTTACAGCAGAAGAATCAAACAGGGGTTGAAGGTGATTACAGCTTTTGTGTCAACAAAAACTGAATACCTGTGGAGATACACACCAAAACCCAAATAAACAGATAAAAACAAATGAAACGTTATTCTGATTATTTACTGAGCAAAACAGGATGGGAAAAATATAGGTTGAAGGATCATAATGACAATAACCTGGCATTGTTTGATACATAAATCATACATTTACACCTGTGCAGACGCGCACACACACACATACAATTGGATTTAAGGCAAAAAAAAACAAAAAAAAACAATCCTAAAGCCCTATTAGAAGATGAGGGTAAAGAAGATGAGAAAGGGTGTCAGTATGTTCCACACAAGGTGAATAAAGGTTTTAAGAGAAGAGTAACGCAAATACTACCTGGACGTTGACTAATATTGCAATACTGGCCTTACATATTTTCATTCACTGATGCACTGGCTTGACCAATGGTACAATAATGGACTGATCCATTTGACTTCACTGGCAGAACAAAAATAGGGGTTGAACTAGCAACTGTTTAATACTTACATTCTATATGTCCAGTGAATTACTGGTTGCTGTGATTCATATCAAAACTAAACTGGAGCTTAAAAACAGTCTCATGGCCTGACTAAGCGGGTTGGATTATGCAGCTGGTCAGGCACCTGCTTAGCAGATGTGGTGTGGCGTATATGGATTTGTCTGAATGTAGTGACACCTCCTTGAGAAACTGAACTAACTGAACTAACTAATTAAAAACAGTATTCCAATGGTACACTTTCCATTAAGATTCTTTTTTTAAGTAGAATAGCAAATATATATACATGAATTATGTAATAAACTCTGAAGAAATACAAGAAGAACAAATGGCAGAGAAAAAAGAACCAACAAGAAGAAAGCAAACCATGAAGGTTCTGTCTACGAAAGTTTTTAGAAAATTTTAAAAAAGTGTATGAGTGTGTGCGCGCGCACATGTGCTCGTGCGTGTGTGTATCCATGTCTGTGTGCATGTGTGTGGGCATGTGAGTGTGTGTGAGACATATTCTTACTGCAAAGGTGAAGTTATGCTGTTTATGAATGTACTGTTTGCTTTTCCTATTGCTGTAAATGTGATGTTATGCTGCTTAGAATGCATTGTTTATTCTATATATTCATCTATTTATCACAATTTTCACTTTTGGATGATAAACTGTTTCTGTCACACTGCTGTCACTGCCTTTTGCTTGACTTCATTCCAGTTGAATGCTGTTACATTTCTGTGAAATCAAACATTTTCAAGGTGATCCATAATTTCAGAGCAGACAGAATAAGCACAAGGTTATTATCCGCTATGTGAGTATTGTCATTTGTCTACTAAGCAGTGTCAGATGCTATTTGACAAACAAAATGCTGATCTCTACTTCTACTTCAGTATATTGTACTTTTTTAATACACACAGCACCATACCAAAGAGAAAGAATGGCTCAGAGATGTTACATTCTTTACAGTTCAGTCAACAATTCAGATCAATGTAAGCAATCATCTTCTTAAAATAGCCATTAAAAAAAGAGACCTGTTAAGTGTTGACCCCCCCCAAAAAAAAAGAAAAAAAAAAAGCCTTTGTCCCAGATACAACTGATATACCACTGGCGGCGGTTAGTTGACAAGCAGCAGAGAATGAAGCCTATGTCTGTCTTACCTCGAAGTCTGTCTCTGACTACAAACAGAAGAGAAAGACCAGTGCTGAGCCATGTGTCAGAGGTCAGTGACAGGACATGCATGGTGCAACCCCCACGCTCTCTCCCTTCTCCCTGTCCTCACACACACCTCTCTTTCTCTCACACTCATTTCTCTCATTCTCACCTCACACTCCTACTTCTCACTAAGTTTTCCTGACACATTCACTCACTGACATGCAAAAAATTAATTCTTGTAAAAACAAAGCACAATTCGGCAAACCCCAACTTGACATGTACAGTTAATAAGAAGCATGAAATTAGAAAGCAACAAAACGTGTGGTCATTAGTGAACATTATCAAACTGGTGAACATATGACGGGCGCAGTAGCCGAATGGTTAAAGCGTTGGACTTTCAATCTGGTGGTCCTGAATCACGGTGACAGCGTCTGGTGGGTAAAGGGTGGAGATTTTTACAATCTCCCAGGTCAACATATGTGCAGACCTGCTAGTGCCTGAACCCCCTTCGTGTGTATATGCAAGCAGAAAATCAAATACGCACGTTAAAGATCCTGTAATCCATGTCAGCGTTTGGTGGGTTATGGAAACAAGAACATACCCAGCATACACCCCCCCGAAAGCAGAGTATGGCTGCCTACATGGTGGGGTAAAAACGGTCATACACGTAAAAGCCCACTCGCGTATATACGAGTGCATGTGGGAGTTGCAGCCCACGAACGCAGAAGAAGAAGAAGGTGAACATATACTGTCAATGCACTTAGTCAAACGTCAGCTTCAAATCATGCTAACTGCCTACTTAACATGATGCACCACGCTTAACAAACCACAATGAACATGTGTAAAAAAATTAGGTAAACGCAAACAATACATGCAGGTAGACATAGAAACCTGATGCATTATTTCCATCATCACATGACAACAGAATGAAATCATAAAACACCTATCACCATGCCTCACAGAAAACACTAAAACTCCAGCATGCCAGGTGGTTTCCCTTTGTTTGAATTGAAATTTTTGTCTGTACATATGTTGTTCTACAAACCACAAGAGAATAACCCCCAGCAAATATTCACAATTCAAAATACTACAGTAAGTGGTGTGAAGGTAGAGCCTACCTCTCTCTCCAGCAGACACTCAAAGTGCTCCAGGAATTCACACAGGGCTGGGTTGGTTTCAAAATCATTGAAGTGGTTGTTGACCCAGAATAACACCACTCGCGTCACCTGGGAGTACAGGCAGGCATGTAATATCACAGGGAAGCAAAATGTCACAAGGATACACAGATTCATGTGTCATGAAAGAAACGTAATAAACACAATACCATAACTGTGGAATGGTGCTATTTATAAAATATACAACTATCATTACAACAAACGCTCTCTCTCTCTCTCTCTCTGACATGCAAACACCCCTACACAGACATGGGAATATGCATTCTCACACATGTGCATGCATGCATGCATGCACGCACAAACACACGCATGTGCATGCATGCACGCATGCACACACACACGCACACACACACACACACTCACACCCACCCACCAACTCACACACACCCACACCCACACCCCTACACACACACACACACACAGACTGACCTTGGGCCTGAGGGTGGGGTTGTTGAACCAGGTGAGCAGCCTGTCCGCCAGCAGGGAGGGGTTGGGCAGGAAGCTCCTGAAGGCCAGCAGGAAGTCCTCCACATAGGTGGGGTCCAGCGTGGAGTGGTCCTCCACCAGGTGCTGCATCAGACGCTCTGCTGTGCCCTGAACCACCAAGGTGACACAATGATTCACATGCTTATCTGCCAACACAGTGTCCTTGAGGGTCTGGCTGTGAATCCCATCCTTGCCCTTTCTCTCAAGTTTGACTGGAAAATCAAACTGAGCGCCTAGTCTTTCAGAAGAGATGATAAACCCGAGGTCCTGTGTGCAGCACGCACTTGGTGCACTGAAAAAGAACCCACGGCAACGAGAGTGTTGTCCTCTGGCAAAATCATGTAAAAAGAAATCCACTCTGATAAGTACACAAATATATAAGCATGCACTCAAGGCCTGACAAGTGCATTGGGTTATGCTGCTGTCAGGCATCTGCCTAGCAGATGTGGTGTTGTGTATATGGATTTGTCAGAACACAGTAATGCCTCCTTGAGAAACGAAAACTGAAACTGAAATGCTTCACATGTTCATCTGCCACCAATACAGCGTCTCTGAGGGTCGGGCTTCGAGTCCCAGTCCCACCCTTTCTCCCAAGTTTGACTGGAAAACTGAGATGAGTATCTAGTCCTTCAGGTGAGATGATAAATCGAGGTCCCCATGTGCAGCACACACGGTGCACTGAAAAAGAAGTCATGGCAACATAAGTGCATCCTTTGGCAAAATTCTGTAATCCACTCTGATAGACTGTACACAGATGTACATGCTTGTGCTCAAGGCCTTACTAAGAGCATGTGGTTATGCTGCTGGTCAGGCATCTATCTGCCTATAAGATAAATCTGTTGTGAAAAACAAAACAGTAATACAACACAATACAATACAATACTTATCAATGAAGCCATGTATGTAACAGTGTACTGAGCAAATGCAGATGCAATCCCGAAAAAAAAAAACATTCCTGTGGAAGTTACAGGACACACTGAAGCAGAAATGTAAACGTAAATGCCATCCGCAATCCATATATTTAGTTTCAATGTGCCAGGGAGCAATTTTTGTTTGTTTGCAGATGCTCAAAGATGAGATGTCCTTGACAACTTATCACTTCCAGTGAGATTTTCAACATACCACTAGAGTTGAAATTAAGTTGGGGAGATACTGAAAACCTAAAAGAGTTGGTCAGATACACTCACTGTCTGTATGACAAAGACACTTGTGATCCAGGTCAGGACGTTTGAGCAGCATTGTTAGAGACAAATCCCTGACATGAATGGCATGTGACTGTCTACTACCATTTGAAACCTCACCCCAGGCTAGAAGCCAGAGTTACACTCAAAAACAAACACCGGTATTGATAATAAGCTACTGGCAGGGATTAGGGGATGTTTTGTAATGATATAGTGTTCTGAGTGTTATACTGTGTGTGAAGTTTTATGTGCATGCACATACATGAACTGCAGTTAGCGCTTGATGCCTGTAATGGGGTTATGTATGGAAACTGTCATTTTAGTGCTTGGATGCATGTTTTACACATTGATTTTTACATTCTACAGCACAGCTGAGCATATTCTACATGGAAAGGTGCTATATAAATCAACTTATCATTATCAATATATATTATCACTATCATTATTATCATTAAACATCACCGTTACTACTACTGACACTCCAACAGATGTGTGGTCCAAAGAAGCCAATGACCTGGCCACCTGTGGCCCTCACCTGCACAAGGTGACAGGCGACATACACCCCCACACACACTGCCCTCATGTGGCTTATCACCATGCACCAACACACCACAGCCCATCCCGTTCCAGCCCTCCCCTTCATTACCGGGGATCCAAGACAGATGGATCAATCAGACACCTTCATCACCTTGAGCTATGCAAATGCTTCTCGGCCAGATGGCCTGCTACACAGTCTCCTGCTCCTAAAGCCTGAAGGTACTGGTGTATGTGTGTACATACATATATTTTCTTTTTCTTTCTTTCTTCTTTTTAAAAATTCATGATTCTATTTTTTGTATGCTTCATCCACGTCAACTTCTTTATGGAAAACAAAGATATCTGGGCTTTTATTATTTTCACTCTGTCTCTCAAAAAAATGTTCATGTGTTCATATATATACACACACACACACACACACACACATATATATATATACCTATCTATATCTAGAGATATATATATATATACACACACACACACACACACACATATATATATATATATATATATATATATCTCTCTCTATATATATATATATATATATATATATATATATGCATGAATCAAGTAGCAAGAGCCAAATCACCTGCATCTAGAATCTCATGAAACAATTTAGACAAATCAATGAATCAAAATAATCTTGTATCACACAAGATGTGACATCAATAATACAGCCAAATTTGTTTCCCTCAAACTGTAGAAATTCTGAGTGTTAAGCTTAAAGACTTTCCCCCCTGCAAACAGATGTCACCATTTCAGATGAACATTTTGCCATTGAGACTGCACCAACATATAATGTATAGGTGTGAAAGGACAAATTCCTACTGGCACATGCGTATGTATATACATGCAAGCACCCCCACCCACCCTCCCACACATACTGACCCAAACTGCCCAGCGAGCACAAAGAGCACTGACCCTGATGACAATGTGGCCTATCCTGTTGCCGCCATCAAACTCCCTGTGCTCTGTCACCATCACCACCTGACCTTGCTCCTCATGCTTACGTGTGTTCTCCTCTTCCTGAAAAATGTATTACATCCATCAGCTGACCACACCGTCTGACTGATCAGTGTTCAAAACTACATGCACCATGCAAAAAATTTGAAAAATGTCTTGGGTATCATACACCAACTAAACACACACCATAAGTTAAGCATCCTCAGTTTTGGTGTGTGTGGGGGGGTGTGGGGGGGGTACACAGTCATCACAGAAATGGGCAAAACACTCATAAACCCTAGTGTGGTGTCTTCTCCCAGACAGACTTGCTATTCATTCTAAAATCATGATAATTATGAAGGTGATAGTAATATGACCCATAATGTACATTTTTAGAGAAAACCAAGTCTTTAAAATTATCATAATTCAAACAGACTTCTGCAAACATGTACAAACCATTCCTCCCACCCCCCGCCCCCCAAGACCTGCACACACATGCAACAATAATTCAGATACATTTACACATGAACATACACACAAACATGTACTAATTCAGATACATTTACTCACAAACATAAAACAACCATGCAAACACACACACACACACACACACACACAGACAACGAAGAAAGACAGAAGCAACACCACCACTCCCCTCCCTATCCCTCACCTGATGCAGAATGCGATAGTAATCTTGCTGTGCGATGCACACAAACTGGCAGTCATCCGTCAAGGTCACCATCTTGCCTTTGTGGTACATCTTCTGCATGGTCGGTGTGATGCCAAACCTGTACACATCCATTTACGTTTCTGTGTATTTGTCCTTTTGTCAGTCTGTTTACTTGCATTCAAACAACTGGAAATATAATAGCTACCACTGAGTCTTAAATTTGAAGTAAAGGAAAAAGTATGCTTGCATGTGCCAAGAATGAATCCAAGTGGATGAGCATTTATGTTCAAGCAAATCTGTCACATGTCTGAGCATACGCGTGGTCTGAAAGAGTCACCCATGCTGTCCTGAAGTTTGTTTTTCACATTTCTTTTAAAACAGAGCAAGAAAATGTAATTTTACCCTGAAAATGAAGCATCACTGCCTAGATGGCATGGGGTAAAAAGGTTCTCACACGTAAAAGCCCACTCATGTATATGAATGAACGATGATTTGCAGCCGATGAACAAAAAAAGAAAAAGAAAGAAGAAAATGCTACCAATACCAAAGTATGCTTACTAAGTTAGAGATAATCTTCAGAAATAAACCTTTTAGTCTGTTGGGTTCAGAGAAATACTTTTATGCTGAACAGCGAACTGGCTCCTCAAAGCTTCTAAATAATCCGGTTAACCCTTTTAGCTTCACTATGCCCACAGCCAACTGTTGACAGGTTTTGCTGTTACTAAAAGAACTGCAGCCAGCAGTGCCTGCCAGCCATGTGGATGGTAGTTTGTCATCCTGCACTAACCTTGTGGCTGTGGCATCAGTGGATAGACACTTCATGGGGAAACCCCTAGACAGACAATCAAAAGCTTACATGGCCTCCTTGATGGACATTTGTCAATGAAGTTAGTAAAGGCTTTTTGATTCACATGTGCTGAGTGAAAATGGCGACCATGTTCGTAAGGATGAAACAGACTTTTATGAAGAAACATCAAATGTCAGATTATAATTTGTAGTTTTAAAGTCAAAGGAAAATGTTTGAACTAATTCAAACATCAACATGTGAAAAGATAGATGATGAAAATATGGAATGTGAGACTAGAATAACAACTCTGAAAATGGCCAGGAGGTATGGAAGGAATAACTTCCCACACTGGGACAAGTTGTGCACTGAAATGACAAATGACAGCTCTGGATTTTTTTATTTTTTTTTTTTTACTTAATACTGCATATCTCTGCATAATAACAACAACAAAAATTGCCCACCCCACCCCTTTCACTGTGTGATACTGTGTAAAAGAAGAAGTGCTTGGTGACATCTGGTGACACATTCTGGATGTCACCAACAAATGGATTTGGTGAAAAGCACTTTACACTGGCTAGCGACACCTCCAGTAATTGTATGCCTCACATACTGCTTACTTATTCTATATTTTCTAAGTCCATGCATGAATTTGATTTGCTAATATGTCTTGGCTGACACACAAGCAGGACATCTGGTGATATTCATGGTGACAGTGACATGACACAAGGTGGTCAGACACACACAATCATATGGAATTCCAAGATCATAGTGATGAAAAGCACTTGCCAAATTCCATTGTGTTCATAGATGTTCATACAACAAATGTATTCACAGCATTTTAATGATTAAAGTAATGCGGGGGGTAGGGGGGTGGGGTGTCAAAAAAAAAAAGAAAGCAAAAAGAATTCAAAATATTGTGAAAGTTCAACTTCCAAGAACATGGCAACAAGAGGGTGAATGTAGACAACAGTTTGTTGCACGCACATCAAAATACCTACTTATCACTCTGAAGTCTGCAAGCCCTGACCCCTTGCTTACCCATCACCCATCTGCAGATGCTCTCGGGTGCCATCCAGATGGGAGACTTCCACCCATCCGTTGAGGATGACGGACCACGAGTCCAGCTCTTCCCCGTCCTTCATCACCGTGGTTCCTTCATGCGGCACCACAGCAAACACCATGACGTGGCACAGCGCCTTGCGGGTCATGTGGCTCAGGCTGGCAAATGCCTGCACACAGTGGGGGGCATTTCTTGGGCTCCCTCTCTGACTTGATGGGGGTTGGGGGGTTGTGTCAAAGGTACAGGGCAAGTCTTGATGGGGGTGGGGGGTTTGTGTCAAAGGTACAGGGCAAGTCTTGATGGGGGTGGGGGGTTTGTGTCAAAGGTACAGGGCAAGTCTTGATGGGGGTGGGGGGTTTGTGTCAAAGGTACAGGGCAAGTCTTGATGGGGGGGGGGGGGGGGGTGCGGGGGTTGTGTCAAAGGTACAGGGCAAGTCTTGATGGGGGTTGGGGGGGGGGGGTTGTGTCAAAGGTACAGGGAAAGTCTTGATGGGGGTGGGGGAGGGGGGGGTTGTGTCAAAGGTACGGGGCAAGTCTTGATGGGTGGGGTGGGGGGTGGGGTGCGGGGGTTGTGTCAAAGGTACAGGGCAAGTCTTGATGGGGGTGGGGGGTATGTGTCAAAGGTACAGGGCAAGTCTTGATGGGTGGGGGGGCGGGGTGCGGGGGTTGTGTCAAAGGTACAGGGAAAAACCTGATGGAGTTGGGGTGTTGTGTCAAAGGTACAGGGAAAGTCTTGATGAATTTACTGACAGGATGCCTGCTACAAGTTTGATGACACTTTTGGACTCACAAATGACACTGTTCAATGCCAAGTCTCTCGACACTGGTCCTGATGAGAAGATGTTTGGTCAGGGTCGCTTCGTCATCTTGAAAATCAGATATTCTACAGCCAGTAACCCCATATCAAATCTGGTCAATTAACTGGCTTACATGGGCTTTCTGTTTACAAACAGATTATTCACATTCACATTGTTCACATTTAACCTTGAACCTCAATCAACGTCACATAAGGAACTTGTCAATCACGTTAAGAAATGTTGTTGTAACACTCACCCTGAAGTGCTGCATGAAGTCCATGAGAATCTCAATATCGTCGTCTGTTCGTTCAGAAGCATCCTTTTCCAGACAGTCTCTCACAGTATCTCGAATGCCAGACTGCAAAAAGATGGTGTTGCCAAATAAAATTGACAGTACTGAAAACACATTGTTCAACAATTACAGCAGAATTATCAACAACTGGATATGATTCAAAACCACTGTCTTCTTTTTCAGTGGAAATGAGTTAAAACAAACTCTCTGCTATACAGGAAATCCAATATTTGACACTAGCTTGGCTTACAAACAGCCCTCTGACAGTCTCTTTAAGACTCATAAAATAATACTCAGGAGGAAAAAAAAAAAAAAGCAAAACTTTTCTTCACTTTAGTCAAATACACAAAAAAAATTGCCTTCAGCGTCTGCTGTACTAATCAGTTCTCACAACAATCAATTCCAACTTTTTTTCATTGGAGTTCTGTCTGGAAAAAAAAGAAGAAGAAAAGAACAGCAAGATTTACATATTTTTTTCCATTTTAGCTTGTTCATTCCTCAAACAAAGCAGACTCAAAAGACCCTGCTATGGAGTTGATAGCAAACAAGAATAAGCACAACATACTGATGAAGATTACTGACTTTTTTTTTTATCAAACAGATAAAACAAAACAAAAATTTCTCTGTACTTATTCAAGCGACCTGAGAGACCATTATTGCCAGTGGTTACAAACACAAGAAACAAATAACTCAAGTATTTCTTGACTGTAAGCTTTGCCTTTTACCAGGAATCACACAGGACTCAGTGCAGTTTGACACGTAACAGACTGCTGGTTTATACATAATCACAGTGGGTGGATTCATGTAAACATGAAGACTTAAAAAACAGCCTTCACCCCACTACAAACAAAAGAGAGAGAGAGAGAGAATGGGGGAGGGGGTGAACTTGCACCATCACATACATGCATATTCTACTGAAAATAAAGTTAAGTGCCATTCTCTTCTTTTTCCCCAGTAGCATGGGCTTCTATATGCGGGTCAAGTTGAGCTGATGTGGTCACATTTCAGGCCAGACAATGACTCATGGTTTCAACAGTGGTCCTGTTTTCTGGTCTGTCATGAGTTACAGTTTATGGGGAAATATGTTTCCATAGTCAACCAGTGCACCACACGTATCAGGACAATCTTTGTGGATGACGCAGTAACTGTTGTATCCTGAACCTTAAACACAGTGCACACATGAACTTCTCCCCCTTTCTCTCTTTTGACTGGGAATCAGTATTTCTTTACTAGTATGTCATCCTGGGAACCAGTGATGATATTATTCTTTTACCACATACCTAAGCACAAAGGTTGCTTCAAGATTTTGCCACACTCAGAGAGGAAGGTGGTAGGGCGTATGGGAGGATGTTGTGGATTGGGGTGAAGGGGGTGATTCCTTGAAAGACTAAATTCTGTAAGAATTAATTTTGCCTGAAACTCTCACAGACTGAGAACCTTTACACAACAAAACTCACCCACTTCGACTGAGAGTACATATCTATGGTACTGACTACATTTTTGTTTATCCACAGTTTGGCACTTCTTTCAAAAATAAAATGACATAATATTCTGGTGACCTTTCTTTATTTTGTTTCAGGTGCTGTCATCATCGTTTGGTACATGAAACACACACACACACACACACACACACACACACACAGAGCTCACCTCGGTGCTCTCGGCATAGCCCTCCTCCTCGTCGGAGTCTACCACACTCTCCATGAGGCCAGTGAGGTCGGCCTCCGGGTTGTTGGGGTCGTCCATGGAGGAGTGCATCATGTCGGAGCCGGAGTAGGCGCTGGAGGAGTCGCTGGCACGGGAGTTGCGCTTCAGGTGCTGCTCACCACGCGCGAAGGGCTCCTGCAGCACGCTCAGGCCACCCACCGCTCGCACACCCACCCCGCCATCAGACCTCTGCTGGATACATGGCCAGGGCATGGGGTTAACAACCACTCAGTGACTCATCAGAGGGTGGTGTGACAGGATTGGTCAGGCACTGGACTTCAGGGCCGGGTTGCATGAAATGACCTTCACAGCCCTAAGTTTGCTTAGACTGAGTTAAGACTGTTCCTAAGCACACATTGAATTTACCGTGGAGTTAGGAACGTTCTTAACAATAAGTAAACTTAGGGCTGCTAAGTTTGTTCATGCAACCCACCCCACGTCCAGTGTTCACCAGTGATCAGGGTTCAAGCCCCTGATTAGGCATGGTGTTGTGTCCTTGGGAAAGGCACTTTACTCAGATCTTCCTCAATCTACGCAGGTGTGTGAATGGGTACCTGACTTTGGGGAAGATTAAAATGGCGGAAGGAGAGGAATGGGCCCCGCCTTTTAATGCCAAGCCTCAGACAGTAGATATGAATTCACTGCCCTAATGGCCATTAAAGACTTCGGACCTTTAACTTTTATATTACCTAATCTCATCAGTGCAGCTGAACTACAGTTTCTGTGGACCAGCCCTACAACAGTTGAGCACACTGTCAAAGCCATACTTCATACATAAAATACACACAACCTCATCAAAAACATGCTCAATCCCCTTTGAAAACACCGTCAAACAATGTGGTTAAAGCCAACAAGCAAAAAGCAATGAGTGAGAAAACAACTGAGGAGAGAAAGTGAAACCGAATGTGTTCGCTGTGGTACAGAAATATCCACACTGCGTAGATGGGAAGCAACTGGTTGCTACAAACAGAGAAATCAGTTCTTGGGGTACAAAGTGATGAAAGGAAATTCTAGGGGACTAGAATCTCTTGACCATTCAGCCCCAGTTCATCACAATGGTGGTGCCCTCATGAATTTCCAGCTGTCTCACAACAAGGAGGGAAAAGGTCAAATGTACTGACAGAAAATAGCCTGGTTTGGAAAAAAACAACACTAAAAAAAACGACCTATGTCAGATAAAAGAGTGAAGAGAAGATTCCATCATCCAAGTCAGAATTTATTGGGTTACAGAAATATAAGCACACTCAGCATGCCAAAATCAAAGGGTGGCCCAAATGGCTGGGTAAACAAAATGGTCACTGTTTAAAGAGAATACAGTGTAAGTTACAGTCCCTCTTCATTATTTCACACACACAGACACACACACAGAGACACACACACACAAACACACCTAATTTTCCCCAAAGACAGAGCACTATTAATATTCATAGCAGCAAAAAAAAAAAAAAGAAAAAAAAAGAAGAAGTCACTAAGAAAGCTGTTTGAATGGTTCCTGATCATTCTTATTTCTTTTCTGACACTAAAAACAACCTCAGTCTGTGGATGGTAACTTTACTGTGTGAACCCAGACCACCCTGACAGGCCTGAACCCAGACTCACCTGTTCCAGGCCACTGTCTGAACTCATCCTGCACAAGCGGCCGTGAAGGTCATACTGAGGGTCGATATCTTGGCTGTGGGAGCGTTGGAGACTGGGCGATGAGTAGTTTCTGTGATTGGGGCTTCCTTCTGGGCGCTGTACATGAGGGCAGTCAATCTGCACATCAAATAGTACATCAATGTACACATTTCAACTTGTAATGACCAAACATGGCGCTGTATGTGAGGGCAGTCAATCTGCACATTAAACAGACATCAATTTACACATTTCAACTTGTAATGACCAAACATGGCGCTGTACATGGGGGCAGTCAATCTGCACATTAAACAGACATCAATGTACACATTTCAACTTGTAATGACCAAACATGGCGCTGTACATGAGGGCAGTCAATCTGCACATCAAATATACATCAATTTACACATTTCAACTTGTAATGACCAAACATGGCGCTGTACATGAGGGCAGTCAATCTGCACATCAAATATACATCAATTTACACATTTCAACTTGTAATGACCAAACATGGCGCTGTACATGAGGGCAGTCAATCTGCACATCAAATATACATCAATATACACATTTCAACTTGTAATGACCAAACATGGCGCTGTACATGAGGGCAGTCAATCTGCACATTGAACATACATCAATTTACACATTTCAACTTGTAATGACCAAACATGGCGCTGTACATGAGGGCAGTCAATCTGCACATTGAACATACATCAATTTACACATTTCAACTTGTAATGACCAAACATGGCGCTGTACATGAGGGCAGTCAATCTGCACATTGAACATACATCAATTTACACATTTCAACTTGTAATGACAAAACATGGCGCTGTACATAGGGCCAGTCAATCTGAATGTCAAATTTACATTAAAACACACACACACCACAACTTGTAATGACCAAACATGGGGCTGTACATAGGGCCAGTCAATCTGAATGTCAAATTTACATTCGCATACACACACCACAACTTGTAATGACCAAACATGGCGCTGTACATAGGGCCAGTCAATCTGAATGTCAAATTTACATTCACACACATACACACACACCACAACTTGTAATGACCAAACATGGCGCTGTACATAGGGCCAGTCAATCTGAATGTCAAATTTACATTCACACACATACACACACACCACAACTTGTAATGACCAAACATGGCGCTGTACATAGGGCCAGTCAATCTGAATGTCAAATTTACATTCACACACACACACCACAACTTGTAATGACCAAACATGGTGCTGTACATAGGGCCAGTCAATCTGAATGTCAAATTTACATTCACACACACACACCACAACTTGTAATGACCAAACATGGTGCTGTACATAGGGCCAGTCAATCTGACTGTCAAATTTACATTCACACACACACACCACAACTTGTAATGACCAAACATGGCGCTGTACATAGGGCCAGTCAATCTGAATGTCAAATTTACATTAACACACACACACACCACAACTTGTAATGACCAAACATGGCGCTGTACATAGGGCCAGTCAATCTGAATGTCAAATTTACATTCACACACATACACACACACCACAACTTGTAATGACCAAACATGGCGCTGTACATGAGGGCAGTCAATCTGAATGTCAAATTTACATTAACACACACACACACCACAACTTGTAATGACCAAACATGGCACTGTACATAGGGCCAGTCAATCTGAATGTCAAATTTACATTAACACACACACACACACCACAACTTGTAATGACCAAACATGGGGCTGTACATGAAAACAGTCAATCTGCACATCAAACAAGACATCAATCGTCCATGTACACATATCTCAATATGTAACGACCAAACACATTCAGCTCCTTTCCCCCCTTTTATATCATTACAAAAACAAAACACTGTGTGCCATACAAAACGACTACTGAATTTGCAACCACCACCATTGATTCATAGCCAAGCTCCTGCAGAGCCTGCGAGTGTAATTCTCACCAGATGAGATGATGGGGGGGAGGAGGGAGGGGGGTTTGGGGGGGCAGGGGAAGGGGTTGGGGGGGGGGGGGGGACACCCAGTGAGAATTACTGCAACAGATCATGCAGGACACTACTTCCTTTTTCTTGTTTTGGGGGGATGGGTGGTTGGGGGTGGTGGTGGTTGTTTTTGTCTTTTTGCACTATCAGGTGGCAAACTTCTTTTTCTAAGCTTTTTTTTTTTATTCTTTACTTTTTTCTTGACAGAAACAGTCACAATACCCACTCTTCTAAAATCATGATTTTCATCCACAGTAGTCTTCAAATGCTCAAACAGTTCAGTTGCTCCGACAAATATATTCTTTCTCGTAAAAGAAATTTATTTATTCACTAATTTAATGACATCCATTTATTTGTTTATCTCTCTTATTTTACTTCAATTTATTTCATTTTCCCTCCAGGCCTGACCAAGCATGATGGGTTATGCTGCTGGTCAGGCCCATCTGCTTAGCAGATGTGGTGTATTGTTTATGGATTTGTCCCAAAGCAATGACACTTCCTTGAGTAACTGAACTGATATAGTAAAAGTAGGTTAAAGAGGGTCATTACTCTGTTACCTTTTTAAAGGGTTTTTTTTTAATATTATTGTTGCTGTCTTCTGTAATTATTGTATTGTGGTTCGCTGTAAGTTCACATCCAAGAATTTTATATCTTTTATGCATAAATGTTGAATGATTGTGATTCTCGTGTATTGTTTATATGTTTTAGACAACAAATTAATTTCTCTTACTGAGATAATAAAGTATTCTGTACATTTCCTTTTTATTTGATTGCCGTTTTCTATTACTAAGGAGACATAAGTACAGTTCTTTCTGAAGAATTTGCAGGATCCGATACATCCACAACTGGTCCAAATGAAAACATCCAACTTCTACTGTGGAAGTGTGTGCACCAATGTCCCACCTGTGTGAGAAAGGCAGTCACAAGATCTGTAGCCTCTCTCTTTTCCATTCAAGGCCTATACCCTGAACACAAAGGCATTTCTCCCAATCCAAGGCACCCAGCCAAAACCTCACCTCACGAGTCTGAAAGCTGTACATGGCCTCAATGACACTGTCCATGTCCACGTCCGAGGACTTCCTCTCTCTCTTCCTGGACCTGGACCTGGACCTGGACCTGGAGCGACTGGTCCTGCGGCGGGGGGTGTGGGAGGTGTGGGGGGAGAGGGGAGGGACGGTCAGCTGCTGGGGCTGGGGGTCTCTGTACAGCTGGATGGTCCAGTCAATGAAGGGCAGGTCCTGGGACAGGGGGTCCTCCTTCTCCTTCACCTCCTCCTTCCTCTTGGACTTCTTCATCTCCGCCCTCATCATCTGGCTCAGCCTCTTCATCGACATGCTGACTGACTAGAATGGTGAATCTGATCTGATTGAAGATGGAAGGTTCTGGTACCAGACGCTGGATGGGGAAATCACATCCTACACAATGTGCACCGACACAGCTGTGCCACTGATTCCGAAGACAGTGGAATGATGATGTGTATGGATAGTACCCAATCCAAGAAGACTGGCAATCACTGATGTTGTTTTGTAAGTCACAACGAACACACTGCTGTCTCCTGAAAGAATCCACTCCACAGCTGTCAAGGAACAGTCCAAATCAGACCCAGCTGTTCCAGCAGTACACACAAGAGAAATAATCCAGTAAGCACTGAACAAACGATGAGCACTGGTGAGGACCACAAGGGCTGTCACCAAACCCCACACACAAAAATCGGTCACTTGCCCACTTCTTCAACAACCACACCACAATAATCCACAACAGACGTCCGTTTCATCCTCATGCCTGCCACATGAACCTTGGATCTTTCTCCACAATAAATGTGGGCAGATGAATGAATTCCACCACCACTAATATTAGAAACAGTTCCTGATTATACTGCACAGCTTTACGTGACGCTGGTAACGCTGCAGTGACTCCACCACAGCAACAGGAAAACGCACACTTGATGGCCAGCTAACATCCTCACCCCCACATTCTTAACACATCCTGGTGGCAAAGTCTGTGGGGGTGGCACTCTGCCTCTCTATGTCTTTGAGATTTCAGTCTTCAATAGACCGCGGTCAAGTGATCAGCTAAAGGCGATACAACTGTTCAAAGCCTAGCGTCAGCGCTGGTTGTGAGGGAGTCCACAATGGCTGAGCTGTCAGCGCAGTGTGTCATTTGGGGAAATGACTGGAGTGGTCCTTCACTGCCAGCACCATCACCACGTCTTACACAGATTGGGGGCTGACTGAAGCCACACTGTGCACTGTGGTGAGATTCCTGGCCTGATATACCCCCTGGCCTTAAGTGGGGCTGGCCACATCTCTGTGCTGCTCTGTCTGTCCTTCCACAACTCAAGCTCAAGGTCATCACCCTATTAGTTTTGGAGATCCTTTTTTCTTTTCTTTTTTTTTTAGTATACTTTTTTCCTTCTTCTTTTTTCTTTTTCTGATTTTGTAGTGTATCCCTCTCCATTTATATACATACAAATATATATACATGTGTGTGTGTGTGTGTGTGTGTGTGTGTGTGTGTGTGTGTGTGTTTCATGTATCTCTGCCATGTGTTTTACATTTATCAACAAACTCAATTTATCTATGGTTCCTCACTTTCTGGCCAACAAAACGGTCTTTGTTAACACCAAAAAATCTTAAGCTGGTTGTGTTTTACATTCTGACGTCCTCTTTTAGATTTCCCCGTGGAATTCTGTTTGGCTGTTGTTGTTTTTTTGGGGGAGGGGTTTGATTTTTCTCTCCATTTTTTTCACTTAAAAAAAATCATTTGTGAGCAACAGCAAAACAAAACATAACCCTGGAAAATGCATTGGATCACACACAAAAACAAGACTTAGCCCTTAGTGGAGTGATGGCCTAGAGGTAACACATCCGCCTACGAAGCAAGAGAATCTGAGCGCGCTGGTTCAAATCAAGGCTCAGCCGCCAATATTTTTTACCCCTCTACTAGGCCTTGAGTGGTGGTCTGGACACTAGTCATTCGGATGAGATGATAAACCGAGGTCCCGTGTGCAGCATGCATTTAGCACACATAAAAGAACCCACGGCAACAAAAGGGTTGTTCCTGGCAAAATTCTGTAGAAAAATCCACTTTGATAGGAAAAACAAATAAAACTGTACGCAGGAAAAAATACAAAAAAATGGGTGGCGCTGTAGTGTAGCGACGCGCTCTTCCTGGGGAGAGCAGCCCAAATTTCACACAGAGAAATCTGTTGTGATAAAA